>NC_064615.1:1176907490-1177211427 GCF_023898315.1 Schistocerca nitens | reverse complement strand
GCTGTGCATCTTGACAACTGAAACCTTTGGGTAAATTGTACGTCTCGTATGGTTGTAAGCTACACCTAGCGAGTCGGGAAACGGTTGTATTAAAAGATGTTTAGTCTGTACGACCAGTTACACTAGCCGACAGTGAAAATTTGTTAAGTAGGTTGAAATAAATTATCGTTAACTATATCGACCACATTGATAACGGAAACGACAGTGAAAAACTCCAATTACCTCTTGTTTCCTCATATTTTATTAGCATTCATCGTCAATCCCTTCCCGTATTGGCCTCGAAAACTCACTGATGGTAGAAAGAGTGATGAAACTTCAGGCAACAATAGCTGTGTGTATTTTGTTGCTAGTTTTAGCCTGGCCTCGTAGCAACAACGGTAAGTGGAAGACGTAGGGAGTAGCGGGGCATGTTTAATTTAAGCGTGTTATGTTTTTCTTGCACGCTGTGTGATTCTTTATTGGGTACAGGAGAACGGAACAAATGCCTTTCATGAACAGAGAATTCAGATATTAATTTATTCTACATCTAATATCAAACAGTAAAAATAATGCGTAGGTAACTTTGTTGTTGTAGGTTAGGTTGCAGCGTCGGATGCTTACATTAGATCTGAATTTAGAAATATATACAGATAAAAAAGATTTGTAAATCTGTCACTCTTCAATACAATGTATATTTAGAAAATATCGAACCCTGGCCACTATGAAAGTCTTAAGTGTTACTCAACTGGCAAAAGGGAATGCTTGCACCTCTTTGGCAGTGGCGTAATCGTTCGTGGCAGCGCCCTCGGCTGCAGAACAGACGGCGCGCGTAACTGATAGTGCGGGAGCCTGGGTAGTGGACGATTCCGCAAAGCGTAGTTTCAGTCCGTTACAAGACGTCTTCCGTTCGTATGCTGGAAGAACGTGTTACTCAAGTGCAGTTAGTGCCTTATAGAAAGGGGTAGTGGCTTCGCGGTTGACACGAGAGCAACAGGAGTGAAACCACGACATCGGACTGGCCGGGGCGAGCTGCGACGCCGGGAGACGGGAGATCGGCGCACCTTCCTGCGTCCGTTGAAGCGGCTGGCAGCGAACGGTTCGGGAGAGCTTTGGGGGTGCTGCGCCATGTCGTCGCCAGAAATCGCAGTTTATTAGAAGTTAAGTGATTGGAGAAATGTTGCTTCATTTACCTGTTAAATTCTGTTTTCTTGGTGAGATCACCAGCCGCTTTGTTTTGGGGTCTTCCCACCCTTCTTCTCCGTTTGCCCACCCGCGGGAAGGTGTTAATTTGTGAATTGGGTGGTCCGCTTTTGCCTTATGGAGTTGGAAAGGGTTAGAGAAATCTGCGGTTCGGGTTGTTCAGTAATCCCCCTGTCAATCTGCCATACGTTAGCAGCTGCCTCTGTCATGGTTGTCGGATTCGGTGTTAACGAATTTATAGAATTAGGTGTAAAGGCCGAATTCCTGAAATATGTTATTATCTTGCCTATTATATTGCGAGGCGGTATATGTGTAATGTAGAGCATGTTGTACGTTTTATGTAAGTCTGAATTTCATTGGTTTTCTTTAAATAGTCATTTTTATAAAGTTGCCAGGTGAGTGTGCCTCTTAAGGGGTGCATAGTTAATGTGTTTGTGTGAGTTGTTAAAATTTTTAGTTTAAAGTAATCTGGTGTGTTGCAGATTTGCACCGGTGTAGACTTTCAGAGGTTGTTGTGAGCGGTCGTGACTGCGGCCGTGTTGAAAGGGAGTGGCAAGCTTCTCAGCCCGAAGGCTCATACTGTCAATATTGTTCTTTCTGCCTCTAAATAAAATTGTAACCTGATATTTCGAGGGTGCTTTTCTGCTGTTTTGAAAAGGCTTTTACGAATAAAATTCCCATTTGTTAAAAGTAATTTCATTTTCATCAGTTACTCCCTGCCAACTACTTCCACGTTCACCTAGTGTGATTAAATGTGTTAATGTTCTTGATGAATCGCTAGTAAATAAAGTAAATTCTTTAAGAAAAGATTTTGAAAGTAAATTCACGGTTCACCAACTTTATATGAGGAGCAGGGTAAATTATGTTCTTGGATTCAACAAGTGCTTCTTGCATAACATTGTGTTGTCCTGGTTCTAGTGGTTGACGCTTAGGTCAATCTTTCTTTTTATAATGAAGTGCTTTGTTGCGGCTATGCCAGCGGCACAAGATGCAACAGAATTTGGTGTAGCTGTGTTGTAGCCCAAGTGATACGCCTATGACTTTCAGGTCCCCGGAAATCTGCCGTTTAAACTTGCCGTAGTTCAATAGCAATAACAACTGTTTCATGTTATGTTTACTTCATGTAAGGCGCATATACAGTCGAAATCGATAGTAACACATCGCCATTATGCAGTGGCACATACTTGAACTTAATTTGGAAGAGTCGACAAACAACCACTACTGATCACTTTTATAAATGTATAGCTGCCTTTAGTCACTGTACATTACTACAAAATATGACGGTTACGAAACGCGGTCATATTTACTGTCCTGCGAAGACAATTACTTTGTTGTAGTCTTGACGCCAACAACTCAGCAATTGCAGATTTCTCGCTAGGTCATTAAGTCCACCCCGTGTTATTTTGTAAATCTCTGTACACTCATCGTTACACGGAGAACTAGGATCTTTCGAAGAACTGGACGTTGAAGGTGATGGTGCAGCACCAGTTTCACTACCGCCCTCGTCACTATCACAGGTGGGAGAGGAACTGCCAGTCCGTCTCCGTGAAGCAAGGGTCGCATGGCCGATAGTACGTTAGGATATGCCAAGGAAGACTTTTTCTTCTTGGATATACAGTGTCTTAATGAAGTTACAGCACGGCCGACGGAATGATGGGATATGTCAAGGAAGACTTTTTCTCCTGGAAACACCATGTGCTATTGGAGTAAAAATCATTCACATGGTTCGATGCTTCTGGCTGGATCATGGGTATAACAAAGCCCGTGCAAGATGTTTTACGATTCAGCCGCGAATGAAGGCTCGAGATACAAGATATGTAACGTATACGAGGAGCCCAGGGCTTGTCCTGTTCCCCAGGTTCGCAACCAAACTACAAACTATACGCCTTCCTAATATAAGGGACAGGATGATAGGACATCTGTTAAGAAATGAGGGAATGACTTCCACGAAACTGCAGGGAGCTGTAGAGGGCAAAAACTGTAGAGGAAGACAGATTGGAATATATCCAGCAAATAATTGAGGACGTAAGTTGCAAGTGCTACCCTGAGATGAAGAGGTTAGCACTGGAGAGGAATTCGTGACGGGCTGCATCAAGCCAGTCAGAAGACTAATGGAAAAAAATGGCGTCTTTGGCCTTCTTGGCGATTTCGATAAAGCCTGTCTGCATATGTAGCAAAAATTGTCAGGACTTTACACGTTTGCGAGGCATACGGAATCACAGGGACTAGAATGACCAAAGGCACTAACTGCACTTGAGTAACACGTTCTTCCAGCATACGAACGGAAGACGTCTTGTAACGGACTGAAACTACGCTTTGCTTTGGGGACCTCACAAGCGCCGACGCTCAAGGAGGACAAGTCATCTCGTGTCTCATTGCGCGACCGTCCAACCGACCGACCCAACCGCCAAAGACCGTTGCCCGAGCAACTCGAGCAGACTGGCGGCCTAACCCGCAGACTCAGATGCAGGAACTCGGCCCCGACCGGGCGACCACTAGCTGAGTTCTGTTACTGGCGGAGTGGCAAGACTCTCATTTTCTGGCTTAAAGTTTGATCCCAACGACAGACATACTAGCACTCCGACGACAGACAGACACTCACTGCCGCACAAATGCGAACGAGAGACAGACCAGCAACTGGTGACGCGAGAGTGCCCTAGCCTCACTCCGACTGACCCACTGCCGAGCTGATAGCGCCCCTTAAATGCACGTGAACAGGCAACCTTTCCCCTTTTCCACCAGAGGGAGACACCAAAGTTGCGATTGCCGCAGCGGCGCCATCGCCAGAAACGCAGGGCGACTGCTTCACACTACGCACTGCGGCGCGCTCTTCAAAACAGCAATTTTTACCACGGCTCAGTTGGGTCTAATGAGAAAACGTTAAGGCCATGAAACAAACTAGCGAATCATTTCTCCATTTTCGCGAGAAATTTCTACGTCTCAGAATGGTTCAAATGGCTCTAAGCACTATGGGATTTAACATCTGAGGTCATCAGTCCCCTAGACTTAGAACTAACGTAACTAACTTAAGGACATCACACACATCAATGCCCGTGGCAGGATTCGAACCTGCGACCGTAGCAGCAGCGTGGTTCCTGACTGAAGCGCCTAGAACCGCTCGGCCACAGCGGCCGGCTCTACGTCTCAGTGAGACGAAAATAAAAGAGGGGATTATCATGGGTCCCCAGTTAAGCAAACTGTACAAAGATCAGCATTTCAACACTGTCCCAGCAGGTGTTGAAAAGTTAGCTTGTGATGCCTATGTTCCAATGTCAACAAACTTCCTAGAAAATAAGAGTGCAGGAAACTATAAGAACGTTGAGCGAATATTCTGAACACTAATCAGGGTATCTCCAGCAGAAAACTACAAACATCAGGCAAAGTGGTAGCAGCTCCACTAACGTCCCTCAGAGGGATAAAATTAAGGTAAAAACAGGAATAAGCTTATACAGGCAATAATGTAAACTTATAGCTTATAACTTCAAAACGCAAGCTAAATTTGCATTTTCTTTATCATTTTCGTTATCGGCACACTCGAGAACATAAAGTTAGCTATTATCATGCCAATTACGGAAAAAAGTAAAATTTGGTTGGTTAGTATTTTTCAGCACTTATAACCGTTATATGTCAATTGCTTCTCACTGTAGTACCGATTAATAAACAGTCACATTAATCAAAGATCAGGCAGAGTAAAACATTACCGACCACATGCTGCCCGAATGAAATCTTATGAAACAAAAAGGGGATAACAATGTAGCGTAGCAGGCAAAGTTGCTTACTACAATGCAGAAAATCGTAGGCATGTGCAAAGGATGTGAGAAACAAGAGGAGTCTTTTGCCTCCTCTTGGAATGTGAAACACATGCTTTTTATACAGTACAGAGATATTCTGAACTCCTGGAAATGTCTGTGATTCTACTTAACTGCAGATTTCCATTGCTGAGCAGAATGGGAAATAATGTGGCCTGATCACCGTTACATAACATGTGTATATTTGTCTGTCTCGGCGTTCACGAAAAATTGTACCATTTCCTTGCCACACGTTCATCTGTGGTACTGTGCTCTGGCCCAGGTGGATCCAACTCTTTGCACAGCATTGCCGAAACGCACTCCACGAAGTTTTGTGTATCGCTTCCTCGTATAACTTACTGGTCTACAGAAAAAGGCTGTTCTAACACCCAGGCACAAGGTTTCCATCCCCAGTTCGTGATACTAAATAAACATGTGTATAATACGTTGCCAGAAATGAATCCCCCTCCTCCTGTTGCATGACTTACTCGTTGCAGTATCTCAGCTTTTGCTTAGGAGAGACGGGAAAAAAATTTATAATTTATAGCCTGAAGGAAATTTCCTCAATGTTGTAGATAATACCAAAACTGAAAAAACTTTTTCCTTAATTTATTTTCTGTTTTCCAACTTGAGAAATATTTGTTGTTGTTGTGGTCTTCAGTACTGAGACTGGTTTGATGCAGCTCTCCATGCTACTCTATCCTGTGCAAGCTCCTTCATCTCCCAGTACCTACTGCAACCTACATCCTTCTGAATCTGCTTGGTGTATTCATCTCTTGGTCTCCCTCTACGATTTTTACCCTCCACGGTGCCCTCCAATGCTAAATTTGTGATCCCTTGATGCCTCAAAACATGTCCTACCAACCGATCCCTTCTTCTAGTCAAGTTGTGCCACAAACTTCTCTTCTCCCCAATTCTATTCAATACCTCCTCATTAGTTACGTGATCTACCCATCTAATCTTCAGCATTCTTCTGTAGCACCACATTTCGAAAGCTTCTATTCTCTTCTTGTCCAAACTAGTTGTCGTCCATGTTTCACTTCCATACATGGCTACACTCCATACAAATACCTTCAGAAACGACTTCCTGACGCTTAAATCTATACTCGATGTTAACAAATTTCTCTTCTTCAGAAACGCTTTCCTTCCCATTACCAGTCTACATTTTATATCCTCTCTACTTCTACCATCATCAGTTATTTTGCTCCCTAAATAGCAAAACTCCTTTACTACTTTAAGTGTCTCATTTCCTAATCTAATTCCTTCAGCATCACCTGATTTAATTTGACTACATTCCATTATCCTCGTTTTGCTTTTGTTGATGTTCATCTTATATCCTCCTTTCAAGACACTATCCATTCCGTTCAACTGCTCTTCCAAGTCCTTTGCTGTCTCTGACAGAATTACAATGTCATCGGCGAACCTCAAAGTTTTTACTTCTTCTCCATGGATTTTAATTCCTACTCCGAATTTTTCTTTTGTTTCCTTTACTGCTTGCTCAATATACAGATTGAATAACATCGGGGAGAGGCTACAACCCTGTCTCACTCCTTTCCCAACCACTGCTTCCCTTGCATGCCCCTCGACTCTTATAACTGCCATCTGGTTTCTGTACAAATTGTAAATAGCATTTCGCTCCCTGTATTTTACCCCTGCCACCTTCAGAATTTGAAAGAGAGTATTCCAGTTAACATTGTCAAAAGCTTTCTCTTAGTCTACAAATGCTAGAAACGTAGGTTTGCCTTTTCTTAATCTTGCTTCTAAGATAAGTCTTAAGGTTAGTATTGCCTCACGTGTTCCAACATTTCTACGGAATCCAAACTGATCTACGACAGCATTTTTCTGGATATTTTTGTTATTTGTCCTATAGAATTTTCTCAGTCGGCCCGAATTTTTTTTCTATTTGGGATTCTTAGTGTTCAGAGTGAAGCCAACGTTTTTGGTGTATCAAAAAGTCCTAGCTTGATTTCGCTATTCGTTCCACAAGCTGAATTTAATCATATGAAGACGTCATTTAAGATTGTTAAGTCAAAAAGGTCGAAATAATATAATAGTATAAAGCTATTCTTGTACGTGAGATTTACACACTCCTAAACATCCCTAGGTCCACTGTTTCCGATGTCAGAGTGAAGTGGAAACGTCAAGGGACACGTAAAGCACAAAACCGAACAGGCCGAACTCGTCTGTTGACTGAGAGAGACCGCCGACAGTTGAAGAGGGTCGTAATGTGTGATAGGCAGACATCGATCCACACCGTCATACAGGAATTCCAAACTGCATCAGGATCAACTGCAAGTACTATGACAGTTAGGCGGGAGGTGAGAAAACTTTGATTTCATGGTCGAGAGTCTGGTCATAAGCCACACATCACGCCGGTAAATGTCAAACTACGCCTCGCTTGGTGTAATGAGAGTAAACATTGGACGATTGAACAGTGGAAAAACGTTGCGTGGAGTGACGAATCACGGTAGACAATGTGGCGATGCGATAGCCGAGTGTAGGTATGGCGAATGCCCGGTGTATGTCTTGTGCCAGAGTGTGTAGTGCCAACAGTAAAATTCGGAGGCGGTGGTGTCATGGTGTGGTCCAGTTTTTCATGGAGGGGGCTTGCACCCATTGTTTTTTTTTTCGTGGCACTATCACAGCACAGGCCTACATTGATGTTTTAACAGCTTCTTGCTTCCCACTGTTGAAGAGCGATTCGGGGATGGCGATTGCATCTCTCAACATTATCGAGCCCCTGTTCATAATGCACAGCCTGTGGCGGAGTGGTTACACGACAATAACATCCCTGTAATGAACTGGCCTTCACAGAGTCCTGACCTGAATCCTATAGAACATCCCCTTTGGGATGATTTGGAACGCCGACATGGTGCCAGGCCTCACCGACCGACATCGATAACCCCTCCTCATTGCAGCACTCCGTGAAGAATGGGATGCCATTCCCCAAGAAACATTCCAGCGCCTGATTCAACGTATGCCTGCGAGAGTGGAAGCTGTTATCACGGCTGAGGGTGGGCCACCATCATATTGAATTCCAACGTTGCCGATGGAGGGCGCCACGAACTTTTAACTCTTTTTCAGCCAGGTGTCCATATACCTTTCATCACTTAGTGTACGTGGTGAGAGAGCCATACAATGGACCGATTTGAAAACACAAGCTATAAGGTTGCTATTGTCTTGTTACTAGTAAATTATTTACGCCGACACTCTCAGTTTGTCTCGATGGACACTGCCATGTCATAGTGTGAGCACTTTTCCCATCAGATGAACCGATCTCATCATTACCTTCCCTTGCTGCATACTCTAACCTTCCAACACTGGTTACGCTCTTCATAAAATGCCTCTTGAGGTCAGTAGCTGGTTCCCTGTGAAATGTATGTGTGTGCCCCAGAAAGTATTATTCCAGTTAATTTGGTGGCATCCTTTGCCCACAGCCAGGTGTCAGCTGTAATGCAATGATCACGGTTCTGGTAGACCATTTTCAAATCTGTTGTAGCTTCTAAAGGCGTCCACAAACTCCTATTATGTGGTTTACTTTTAAAACTATCAGTTCTTTTTCTGATGAATAACGGCAGCAGAAAGGAGTTAGCGGCAGGATGAAGTTACCTTATCGCTCATAAGTCAGGGTAAACAAGAAACCTAATAACACCAGAATTATAGAACACAAACAAATTAGTTCCGAGACTTGTGCAATAGATAAATTGTATAATCATTCTCGTTGCGTAAGAAATAATTTCCCATTCACAGCATCCCCCAGAAGGCTATTCCTTCCCCTCATGTATCACCATCTGCCCACTTTCACACTCCCGTGCTACTGTAGTATGTTACAAGCTGGTCCGGAACAAAGTCTAGATGATAAACAGACGTGTGGTGCAGAAAGGATGTCCAAGGAGAGAATAAAGCTAGTAGCAAAAGCGTAGATGAGCGAATGTGTTCCCTTAACGTCATTTCCACAATCAGATTACAAAGCACCACACAAAAATTAAGTTTTGCATCTATAGTGGTGAAATACTGTGGACGTCAGCATTCAAACCTCTTTCATGGAGAATATAAGCTATTTATTCTCTTTTGTTAATACTATCCTCAGGCTTGTAGCCTGATAATTAGTGTATTACACATCTTAAGTGTATCAGGTACCATTTTCAGGTGAACTTGTCGATTCTGGTGTTGTCATACTGAAAGGTCTCTGTTGAATTCCTTTCATGTTAATTTCTTAAATCTGTTGTCATTTACGGCATAAATTCCTCTTCTAAATTTACTGTGGTGTTTCTGACTCCATCTGAGAGGAGACTGAGCAGTGGAACGTGTCACTTTTACACACAAACAAGAACGATCTGTCACACTACTACACTTTAAAACACAGTTTATATGTAATTCATGTCACACAGTCTCATATGGAACCTACATCCGCTTTCTTTTATATAGTGTATATGATAAGATACTGTCATCCCCCTTCCCTTCTGTGTGAGATGTATTTCTAGTGGCATGCTTGATGGTAGCAGACAAGCCTGTCTGCTAGAGAACAGTAGGACCAACGTCGGAACAGGTAGCTACGCTTTCTAAAAGCAAAGAGGTTTCTATTCTTAGTATGGTCCTGTCCGTCCGTTGTCATGTTGGTATAGGCAGCTGCCTCTCAGGTCACTTCCTTTTGTATCTGTGAAGCACCGTCGTTAGGGGCCCAGGCCGGTCTGTCCGCAGCGAGCGTCTGAAGTGGCAAGATCTCCTGCTAAGCGCGTGTCTGCCAAGTCCGTAGAAGAATGGATTTCTTAAGTTCAGCCTAACTGAAAATTTAATCACCTTTATTTCAGGTTAAGATCTAAAGTATGTTATCTCAAATTGCAATGCAGTGTAATTCGAGTGTGAAGCTCAGAATATCTTCCAGTAGTAGCTTTGTCACTACTTTGTGAGTAAAGTGGAACCACGTGTTGAGGATCCGTAACTCTAACTAAGATCATCAATCTTAAACGCGAATGTGCGTGAGATTATAACGTCTCTTCTTGACAATATTTTTGAATGTATCAACTTTTCTTTATGTTCATCCAACGTGGGGTGTACTTTGTAAGACCAGTACCACGTGCTTATACAATTTCTTGACCCATCAGGTTAATAGTAAGACAATAGTAACCAGTTCGAGGTTTTTCTTTTGTAAATTGTGTTTCGATGTAATTTATTTTAATTATCAAAATTATTGTGGAGTTACACTCTTTGTGTAAACCAAGTTGACCACGTGAAGCAGGTAGTGTAACCATCAAAGTAGCCCTCAGCTATTCTTTTCGGGAAAATTTCACAGAGAGTTAGTATGAATTTAGTATACCAGTGTGCGATAATTTCATGACGGACAGGATTGCGCTACGAACGTAACTTCTTTGGGTGAAAATTGAATCGGTTGGTTGTGGTTGATTTCCTCTTGGATATGTTTCAACGTTCTTCGTGTGTTATTTTATGAATGCAGTGTTGTATGTAGTCTCCCAATCTTGGCTCCCTATTTGATGTGTTCCGTAAGATTACAAACTCGCACTTTCACAATCCTAAATAAGGCACCAGTTTAGTTATGAATCAAGTTTAATATGCTGAAAGTTTAACGGAACAATGATCAATGTTAAAATAAATGTCCAAATATAAACAGATTCGTTTCATTTTATTTAAATTCTCTTTTTATACATATATCACCGATTGTCGGAAGATCATGAAAAGATTATAATTAATGTTAGTCTGGTTGGGAATTTGGTAAGCTAGACTGAATACCTGGTTGGGAATTTGGTAAGCTAGACTGAATACCTGGTGGATGTTAGTCTGGTTGGGAATTTGGTAAGCTGGACTGAATACCTGGTAATGCAAGGTTAACTTCCCCAGATAGCTCACAGCTTTTGAGCCGCTTTTATTGTTTTGAATATCAGCACCGCTTTCAGAGGAACTTAATGCATGAACATTACAGTACCTAGAGAGGTTACCTGATAAACTTTCGGATACATGAATTGATTATGAGTCATGTTAGGAGGAACCTGTTGGGCTTTTACATTGACTGCAGTTAGTGGAATACGGCGAAATGTACAGAGTGTCCCGCCTAACTCTGCAACCTCATATATTCCCGAAACGAAAAATATGTGAAAAATGCAATTGGCCAAGGGTGCACATATGTCAGGGGCTCGCACAACTGGCAGGAATGCACAATCCATAAATTTGAAGAAACATCGGTTCCAATCTTGCATGTGCGGAGGAACAGGCACTGCGGCGACTGCATGCATGTCCGAAGGATCCTCGCAGTGCATTTCTCATCAAAGCAGGCAGTGCAATGCCTTATTTATCCGCCGACACCGGGCAAGCATCTTTCAAGTACAATTGTAAGAAAATCACACACCTACAACCGTCCTTGTGCTGTCCTTTATTGTTAAGCTACCAGTTTCGGCTCTTCTGTGCACCATTTTCAGGCCTTAGTTGATGCTGAAGGGGTTAACACCATCCGTATAACGATGCATCAGTGTCCAATATAACTAATTTACGCGGGCTACCTGTAACTGTGATGTCGTCTCTCTAACCATCGACTTTCTCAACAGTTGACAGCTGATGGTTGGAGAGACGGCAGCACAGTTACAGGTAGGCTGCGTAAACCAGTTACTTTGGCCACTGGTGCGTCACGTATACGGATGGTATTAACCCCTTCGGCATCAACTAAGGTCTGACGATGGTGCACTGAAGCGCCAAAACTGGTAGCTACACAATAAGTGATACCATAAGGAACGCTGTTGGCATTTTATTTTCTTACAGTAGTGAACTGCCGTAGTCCCCCAGACCTCCAGTCACAAGGATAGACATACAAAAACTTCAAGTACAATATCTCCCCTGTACGGAATATACGTAAGGAATGTACAAGTACAGGTTGTAGACACACGGTTGACGACGTATGAAAGTTTGAATCTGGCCGTGAGTTGTGTTGGGGTAGCCAAATGCTAAGGCGGCCGCTCCCAATAAACGGGAAATCCGGGTTCTAGCCACGGTCCGGAAAAACTTTTCGGTGTCGGCATTCCATTATACAGCTGATGGTAGTCCATACTCGCGAAGGCGACTACATTTCGTGCTGTTGTAACTCGTCCTTGAAACCCTGTGTACTGGTCCTGCGGCGGAGTCGACGTCCACGCTGGTCGTGCACACGCGGACAGATTTGGGAATCCTTCTGCCCACGAGAGAGTCTCAACATCACGCAGACAGTTCATAGACACACGTGCTCTGTGTGTACAAGCACTGTCCGTGTTGAAAAGCGGTGCTACGGTAGTCGCATGAGAGGTAACAAGCAGGATTTCCGCGACGCACCACTGTGCCTTCAGAGTTACCGCAACTGCATGAGCCGTGAGCTGGAGCCACAGCCTACGGTTTCCCACACCACGACACAGAGAGTATAACCACTCTGCCCGTGCAATGCATCTGTGGAGTATGAACTCTCCACAGATCTTCATCGTGCTTACTGACCATGGTCATCCAGGCTAGTTGCGTGGGGGCTTAATTAAAATGCAATAATTTCAGTAGCCGCGTGTCCGGTTGCCAAGTCTCGCAACCGGTTGGCCCTGAGTAATATTAGTACGCAGCGTGACTGCATAAAATAACAATAAAGAATGAAGGGAAATTTCCGTTAACACAATTGATTAATTAAGTCCCCAGCAACTATAAAAGCTACGAAACAACAAAGCACAAGTGTAACTGTTCTGTGTGTGGAAGTGTGATTCAACGTACACGTATCTGGCACGGTTCTTCTTCAATACGACAACATATTTTAAACAGCATTTACAATGAACTAATTGAAAAACCAGAAATACTATAATTGCACATAGAAACCAGAATTACAGTCTAATACATGTACACGAGCCAGATGCTTTGTTGACTGAACCTGTGACCAAGAGGCATTGTTATTTAGGAAATTTGAAATAAAAAATTTTTTGTTACCTTCATATATATTGACGAAAAATACACTGTAATCATTGCAACATCTTCCATCTATACATTACACCAACCGAACAGCATCTGCTATCTCGCCCAACAGAACAACTGCACACGACATGCTCTCAACTAGTACTGCTCTCGACAACCTCTCAACAAGCACTGCCCACGGCAACCTCTGAACTACTACTGCCCCAGTGGAGGCGGCGGAATAATACTCTTTGGCGCAATCTCTGGCGCTGTGACTCAGTGTAGACACCTTTCGTAGTGCAGAACTGTTATTCAACACCCAGCATAATGCGTCGCCGTTCTCGAACAGTCAATGCTTGCCGGTCACGACAGCACTCCACATTCTGCTGTTTGTGTTGTGGTATTAACGGCAGCCTGCACAAGGGATGGTAACTGCCTACTGCAGTTGCTGCTAGTCCCACACCAAAGATGCTGGATGACGGTCTTTCATGAAGTCAGTAAATTGTTCTCAGATGGCAGGAGCAATGTGAAAGAGTGATAATGTGGTTGGTGTGCCACGTGGCGATCATTCCTCGTGGTGGTCAGATGTGGCCAACTAGAGCCTTGGCGACAAAAATGTCCGATTTTGGACTGCACAGGAACGTGAAGATGATCGGACAAGTGTCACGTCCGAACTCTCTACAAATCTGGATTTTGTAGTTTGCAACACAATGAGGCTCCTTTCAAACTCCGCCAGGTGCTGACACCACTATCTGACCCAAGTACGCGGCGCTCAACATCTGACGCTGCTCACACCCGTTCCACTGAGGATAGCGGTATTCTCATATGCTGACGGCGCTAGTATCGTCTGGATGAGGAACAAAAGGGCAGCGCGTTACGTAGTTGTTATTCGCGCTACGGTGATCAATGTGAAAAGGTTTCCGACGTGACTATAGCCACACGATGGCAATTAACAGACATTACCGGCCGGGGTGGCCGAGCTGTTCTAGGCGCTACAGTTTGGAAGTGCGCGACCGCTACGGTCGCAGGTTCGAATCCTGCCTCAGGCATGGATGTGTGTGATGTCCTTAGGTTGCTTAGGTTTAAGTAGTACTAAGTTCTAGGGGACTGATGACCTCGGACGATAAGACCCACAGTACTCAGAGCCACTTGAAACATTTGAACAGACTTTGACCGCGGAACGGCAGTTGCAGTTAGACGCGTGGGACATTCCATTTCGGAAATCGTTAGGGAATTCAATATTCCGACATCTACAGTGTCAAGAATGTGTGTATCGAGAATACCAAATTTCAGGCATTTACCTCTCATCATGCCGCCGCAGTGCCCGACGGCCTTCGCTTGGGAGTGAGAGCAGCGGTATCTGTGTAGAGCTGTCAGTGCTCATAGACATGCAACCCTACGTCAAACAACAGCAAAATTCAATGTGAGGCGTACGACGGCCGTACCCGTTACGACAGTGCGGTGAAACGTGGCGGTAATGGGTTACAGCAGCAGACGAGCCGCGCGGGTGCCTCTGCTAACAGCGCGAAATCGCCTGCAGCGCCTCTCCTGGGCTCGTGACGATATTGTTTGGACCCTAGACGGCTGGAAAATCGCTCGCCTGTCACATGTCCCGATTTCTGTTGGTAAGAGCTGATGGTAGAGTTCGAGTGTGGTGCTGACACCACGAATCAGTGCGAGTTCGTGGCGGCTCCATGATGGTGTGGAGTCTGTACATCCTGTAGGTTGGGTCCTCTGATACAACTGAACAGAACATTGAATGGGGATGTTTTGGCTATGTTGAGATCATCTGTAGCGATTCATGAACTTCATGTTCCCAAACAACGATGCACCATGTCACCAGGCCACAACTGTCCTCGATTGGTCTGAACGCCCTGGACAATTCGAGCGATTAATTTGACCACCCAGATCGCTCTACGTGAAACTCAACGAACATTATCGGACATAATCGACAGGTTAGTTTGTGCTAAATCGGGCACTGACAACGCCGTTACGGGCGGCTGTAGAGTCAGCTAGGCTCAATATTTCTGCTGGGGACTTGCAACGATATGTTGAGTCCACGACTCGTCTAGCTGCTGCACTATGCCGTGCAAAAGGAGGTCCGTCACGATGTTTGGCGATATTCCATTACCTTTGTCACTTCAGTGCCATTTTGCCTGTTAACGCCAATAAAGGTGAACTACACTAATGCTCTCTGCTGGCCATTCTGCCAGTCACAGAAAACTGCAAATGTAATCTTTTACACTACTGGCCATTAAAATTGGTACACCAAGAAGAAATGCAGATGATGAACGGGTGTTCATTGGACAAATATATTATACTAGAACTGACATGTAACTACATTTTCACGCAATTTGGGTGCATAGATCCTCAGAAATCAGTACCCAGAACAACCACCTCTGGCCGTAATAACGGCCTCGATACACCTGGACATTGAGTCAAGCAGAGCTTTGATGGCGTGTACAAGTGTAGCTGCCCATGCAGCTTGAATCTCGGTACCACAGTTCATCAAGAGTACTGACTGGCGTATTGTGACGAGCCAGTTGCTCGGCCACCATTGACCAGACGTTTTCAATTGGTGAAAGATCTGGAGAATGTGCTGGACAGGGCAGCAGTCGAACATTTTCTGTATCCGAAAAGGTCCGTACAGGACCTGCAACATGCGGTTGTGCATTATCTTGCTGAAATGTACGGTTTCGCAGGGATCGAATGAAGGGTAGAGCCACTGGTCGTAACACATCTGAAATGTAACGTCCACTGTTCAAAGTGCCGTCAATGCGAACAAGAGGTTACCGAGACGAGTAACCAATTGCACCCTATACCATCACGCCGGGTGATACGCCAGTATGGCGATGACGAATACACGCTTCCAATGTGCGTTCACCGCGATGTCGCCAAACACGGATGCGATCATCATGATGCTGTAAACAGAACCTGGATTCATCCGAAAATATGACGTTTTGCCATTCGTGCACCCAGGTTCGTCGTTGAGTACACTATCGCAGGCGCTCCTGTCTGTGATGCAGTGTCAAGGGTAACCGCAGCCATGGTCTCCGAGCTGATAGTCCATGCTGCTGCAAACGTCGTCGAACGTGCAGATGGTTGTTGTGTTGCAAATGTCCCCATGTCTTGACTCAGGGATCGAGACGCGGTTGCACGATCCGTTACAGCCATGCGGATAAGATGCCTGTCATCTCGACCGCTAGTGATAAGAGGCCGTTAGGATCCAGCACGGCGTTCCGTATTACCCTCCTGAACCCACCGATTCCATATTCTGCTAACAGTCATTGGATCTCGACCAACGCGAGCAGCAATGTCGCGATACGGAAACCGCAATCGCGATAGGCTACAATCAGACCTTTATCAAAGTCGGAAACGTGATGGCACGCATTTCTCCTCCTTACACGAGGCATCAAAACAACGTTTCACCACGCAACGCCGGTCAACTGCTGTTTGTGTATGAGAAATCGGTTGGAAACTTTCCTCATGTCAGCACGTTGTAGGTGTCGCCACCGGCGCCAACCTTGTGTGAATGCTCTGGAAAGCTAATCATTTGCATATCACAGCATCTTCTTCCTGTCGGTTAAATTTCGCGTCCGTAGCCAGTCATCTTCGAGGTGTAGCAATTTTAATGTCCAGTAGTGTACATTCTTACCGGAGTTACACGCAGTTACATTGACAGCCGACAACGTCTTCTGGTTGGTTGGCTTTCTGGTCAGGCAGAGCGGCAGCGTCACCGAACCGCGTGTGTGAGCGGCACCAGCTCGTGTGTGGGGCGACCCTGGGTTCTACGGCCAGTGGGAGGGGAGAAGTATGCGGCGATTCATCAGCGGGCCTCGCCCTGACACTGTAGCCACGTCGGCCGCTCCGGGCACCGGTCCAGCCGGCGCTGCTCGCTGCTGCCCACCCCCCCCCCTCACCCCCTCCCCTACATCCCCCTTTAATTAAATGCACGAACTTGGCGCCATAATTCAGATCGCGCCTTTCCCTCGATGCTCTGGACCCCGAAAAGTGAATGTTCGCACCGAAGATGCGAACTGTAATGGAGTGCCGAAGTATGCAGTGCATGTTACGTATGGGATCTCACTATTTCACTGCTGATTGGTGAGGTACGATCTCCATAAGCAGATTGGATAATAGTTGGTCTACCATGTAAGTGTACTGCATGTGATAATTCATGTACAGCTATTGAAACATTTCTGACTCTTAATTTATTATAGTCATTCAGATCATCTGCATTTCTAAATGGCTCAAACAGTCACCAATTTCAGTGACATGCCGCGCAATGGCCAACGAATATCGTATGTAAAGAACGTTATTTTATTCGATCTGGAGGCTTACTTGATCGATTGTTTTGAAATAATTTCTTGTCTGACACAACCCTAATATTTTCAGAGGAAATGACTGGTTTCGTCTGCCATCAGTCATCTTTCCGCGCGCTATACGAGACTGTAATAACAGAATTGTGAAGGTGGTTCAATGAACCCTCTGCCGGGCAATTAAATGTCATTTGCAGAGTATCCATGTAGAAGTAGATCCTCAGATCTAAAAGATAAATAATTCTAATTGGTCATATACACCTGACGATGCGTGATACTGGCGAAAAGAGGACATTTCGATTGAAATTAATGTCACTGAGTTGACCTATAATTTATTGTCAGACAGCTTTTGAAGGAGAACTGACGTACTGAAAACGAAATAGCCACTATGTTGGATGTTAGTGTTCATTTAGCACACAATAACGTACTCGTTGAGCTTCGATTCAATAAAGTGCGCACAAGACGGGTGCACTGCCGATTTACTGTTGGATTTATTCTCAGCGGCGCCGCATCGACGCCTGTGAGGAACCGCTGAGTTGCTTCCAGGTCGGAGGTAACGGATTTATGGACAGAATTCTCACAGGAGATGGAAACTACGTCGCCTATCGCCAACCCGAAACCAAAAGGTCGAGAACTGAATGCCATCATATCTTTTCGTCAAAATTTTAATGCTCGCTCTCAAATATCGACGGGGAAGTCATCCTAATTCTGTTTTGGAGTCCAAACGGATCATTTCGGAGAGTTGCATGGAACTGATGAATAATGATTAGTAAGTCATGCGATATGGTACGAAATCATTTTTGCCGTGAAATAAGTGAAGACTAGGACTTCTGACTAGAGGTGACTTGCTCTTCATGACAATAATCGCCCGCATGCTGTCCGTACAACCGTAGCAGCAACGAAGTATATAAAATTTGAATGTCTCTAACACCTGCGTTACCGGCTGGGCTTCACCCCGGATTACGTTGGAGTGTTCTTACGGTTCAAAGAAGCGCTGGGAGACAAGCACTTCAGGAGCGATGAAGAGCCTGGAAACAGCGGGTGGCTGCAGTCGCAAACAAAAGAATTCTTCGTACGAAGTTTCCGTGCACTTCCGAAGAGGTGGAGTACGTGCCTTCCTTACACATCGTGTGGACCACATGTAAAAATGATGTATCTCTCGCCTTTCTGTATTTTTTCATTCACATAATAAATAATTGAGATTTTGATTCGAATCATCCTCATAAATAATCAGTTGTTAGGTAAGGGCGTCTGATTCCTCAAACCAGACAATAAATTAATATACATTAAGTTTATTCGTAATTGAAAATAAGGACAATCATCAGCTGTGGAATGGAATGACGACAATGAACATTCGTACCGGGCCGGGAATCGAACCAGGATTTCCCGCTCATCGCGAGCGGTCGCCTTACCGTTTGCCTATCCGTGCACGACTCAAGGTCAGAACCAAACCTGCATACGTCGTCAACCATGCCTGCACGACCTGTACATGTACATCCGTTCCACAGATGATGGTTGCGCTTGTCCGAAACTGCGCATACTTTTAATGTATTTCATAGTGGTTGCAGTTGCGGCAGTGGCAGTTCCTTGGGACATGCATGCAATTTTAAAAATTGGGTTCCAATTTTTAGCTATCTGATTGATTAAATTATCAGCAACACGTATTTCCGAGGATTCCTTAATTACAGAGTCCCAGAAACCGGAGCTATAAGTTTGGTATTATTATATTCCATTGAATGCCCCATGGAAATGCAATGTTCTGCTGCGGCTGATTTAAAGGTTGCCGCAGACGATTGTGTCTTTCGTGTTCTACACAGCGTTCCTGAACTGTTGGTGTCGTCTGACCTGTATATGCAGAGCCACAGTCACAGGGGATTTTATAAACAGCCGCCTTCCTGAATTGTAAATCGGTTTTAACGGGTCCGACTAAAGCCATGTTCTTCATTGATGGAACCACCTCACTTCTTACCTTATTAGTCCACCTAATTTTCAACATTCGTCTGTAGCACCACATCTTAAATGCTTCGATTCTCTTCTGTTCCGGTTTTCCCACAATCCATGTTTCACTACCATACAATGCTGTACTCAACACGTACATTCTCAGAAAGTTCTTTCTTAAATTGAGGCCGATATTTGATGTTAGTAGACTTCTCTTGGCCAGGAATGCCATTTTTGCCATTTATAGTCTGCTTTTGATGTCCTCCTTGCTCCGTCCGTCGTTAGTTATTTTATTGCCTAGCGAGCAGAAACTTCATCTACTTTGTGATCATCAATCCTGACGTTAAGTTTCTCGCTGTTCTGATTTACCTTCGTCTTTCTTCGATTTACTCTCAATCTATACACTGTACAGATTAGACTGTTCATTCCGTTCAGCAGATCATGTAATTCATCTTCACTTTCAATCAGCAATGCCATCAGCGAATCGTATCATTGATATCCTTTCACCTCGAATTTTAATTCCACTTCTGAATCTTTCTTTTATTTCCATCATTGCTTCCTCGATGTACAGATAGAACAGTAAGGGCGAAAGCCTATGTCCATGTCTTACAGCCTTTTTAATATGAGAACTTGGTTCTTGGCGTTCCACTCTTATTATTCCCTGTTGGCTGTTGTACATATTGTATATGACCCGTCTCTCCCTATAGCTTACCCCTACTTTTTACAGAATTTCGAACAGCTTGCACCATTTTACATTGGCGAACGTTTTTTCCAGGTCGACAAATCCTATGAACGTGTCTTTATTTTTCTTTAGTCTTGCTTCCATTATTAACCGCAACGCCAGAATTGCCTCTCTCGTATTTTCACCTTTCCTAAAGACAAACTGATCGTCATCTAGTGCATTCTCAATTTTCTTTTCCACTTTTCTGTATATTATTCTTGTAAGCAACTTGGATGCATGATCTGTTAAGCTGACTGTGCAATAGTTCTCGCAGTTGTCAGCTCTTGCCGTCTTCAGAACTGTGTGGAGGATGCTTTTCCGAAAGTCAGATGGTATGTCGCCAGACTCATACGTAATAGCCGTTTTGTTGACACTTTCCCCAATGGCTTGGGACACTGTGATGGAATGTTATCTATCCCGTCTGCCTTATTTGATCTTAAGTCCTCCAAAGCTCTTTTAAATTCTGATTGTAATACTGGATCCCCTATCTCTTCTAAATCGACTCTTGTTTCTTCTTCTATCACATCAGACAAATCTTCCCAATCATGGAGGGTTTCAGTGTATTCTTGCCACCTGCCCGCTCTCTCCTCTGCATTTAACAGTGGAATTCCCGTTGTACCCTTGCTTTTATTGTCAACGAAGTTTCTTTTGACTTTCCTGTATGCTGAGTCTGTTCTTCCAACAATCATTTCTTTTTCCATGTCTTCACATTTTTCCTGCTGCCATTTCGTCTTATCTTCCCTGCATTTCCTATTTATTTCATTCCTCAGCGACTTGTATTTCTGTATTACTGGGTTTTCCGGAACATTTTCGTACTTCATCCTTTCATCGATCAGCTGTATTTCTTCTGTTACCCATGATTTCTTCGCAGTTACCTTCTTTGTGCATATGTTTTCCTTCCCAACTTCTGTGATGGCCCTTTTTAGAGATATCCATTCCTCTTCAACTGCACCGCGTACTGAGCTAGTCCTTATTGCTGTATCTATAGCCTTAGAGAACTTCAACCGTATCTCGTCATTCCTTAGTACTTTCGTATCCCACTTCTTTGCGTATTGATTCTTCCTGACTAATGTTGAGCCTACTCTTCATCACTACTATATTGCGATCTGAGTCTATATCTGCACCTGGGTACACCTAGGATGAAGTATTCGGAAGACTTCGAGAAGAGGATAGGACGTGACAGTTACACGGAAATGAAATGAATAGCTAATGACAGGAGAGTGGTTGCATCGATACGACACTAGCCTTTATAATATATGTCTGTGTGAGTCCACCGATATTCCGTGTAATGCACATTCTCTCAGCGTTTCATTGCCGTGGTGGATGTGATGGTCGACAAAATATTAATAAACAGAGGCCCCGACGGAAACCTTTGTTTAAATTGAAACCTCCGTCCCTGTTTATTAGATTTCCCGACACCTTTATTTCGCTGGACTACGTAATTACGCTGCCCTGAAACTTGGTGTTTGCATCACGATACTAGTTTCATTATATTTCACTTGATTATTAAATTCGATGCACTGCTCGGCGAATGGACTGTATCTTCCACTTTGCAGTGAGAGTGCACTGTTTTGCAACTTTTTAGCGGATTAAAATTGCTTACTGGACCGGTACTAACACCTGGAACTTTCGCCTACCTGCGAGAGAGGTACTCGCCAGAGTAAAGCTGTGGGCGCGATCCCTGACGATACACGAATTGGCTTAGGAAGTCACTCCGCACCCACTTTATTCACCTGATCTTGCGCCCACATACTTTCACGTTTTCCCCTCCCTATCGAATAACCTCCAAGGAACTCCCTTTCCGGATAAAAAAGTGCTTCGAACATGGCTCAAAGAGTTCTTGGCCTCAAGCCACGTGATTTCTACAGCCGGGAATCCAAACGTTACACCAGCGTTGTCAAACTGTTGTAAAAAGTGGAGGAGGATACATTATTGATGACATAGTTATGTGTATTGTTTGTTTTATTAAACTTATGGAATAACGCTACGAACGCTTGTCACCACTTTAACGTAAAGTTATACCTCTTAATCAGTAATTTATGACAGCATTTTTAATTTTTAAACTCTGTCAGTAATTTTATGGACTTTTTGTTGCTCTGGTAAGCCGTTGGAGAGGCAACATGCGACTGGGTTGGTGGCCAGGTGAACATTTTAACCCTTCAGTAATGTGGGTTTATCGGGACTGGAATACAAAACGATCTCACACAAAATCTGGAAGATGTAGAATAAGCAGAAACAGGGCGCAACGAACCAAAAGTATTCTTTTATTGACTGAAAGCGTTTTAAATTCAACTGCGTTGGTAACACAAAGCAGGGCAGACAGCTGTCTCCAAAACAAGGGTGGCCCGTTCCGGTTTGTGTGCCAAGCTTCATTACCTGCGCATTAGTCCGGGCGAACACGGTGTGGCTTCTTCCGGCGGTAATACCGTTACTTCCCTGCCTCGCTCCTAAACTAACTCAGCGCAGCGAATGGCTGCTTCTAAGGACTCGAGTACAACTGAAGCACATCCTCGTCCAATTATAAGTGCACTCGAAGAATCGGTTTAGCGACGACGACGGCAAAAATAGAAAGGGAATTATGATCTGAGAAAAAAGTAAATAGCACTGGCAGGACTACAAAAGAAACACTAAAAAACAAAAGTACAACACAACAAAAACGAACTCTGTCTCTTAACCTGCTCACATTCTGGTGTGACTATCGGTCCATCAAGATCAACCCATCCAAAAAAATCAGGCAACTGTTATAGGACGAACTAACTGTAGCTTCGATCGTCACGATTTCTGCCAAACCGTTTACGATCGTCTCATCCTACTAACCAACGCACCAAAGTACCTCGGAGTGGCCCTCATCGGCAGCTAACTTCGAAATTGCACCACCTAACGATCCAACAAAAATACACAATAAACTAAAGCCACTAAAACAACTAAGCGGTTGAACAGGGAGTCTCCATTCGTCCATTACCCTCCGCCCCTTTAAAATCATGACTTGTCCTATCATCCCATACACCAGTGATCATTGGATATCCGCTCTAATGTTCTGTCAAATCCTTGAACGCCACGCTCTCCGCACTGCTTGCCGCATCCATCCGTCCATCTTCCCTCAGACTGATTCTTACCATCTCATCAAGTCGTACACCTTCGTACGTTCTAATCTATTCGCAAACTCTGTTCCAGAAAACCTACTGGTTATCCCCTAATTTTAATCTTGGTAGGCTATTCTCTTGTACCAACTCACTCCAGCTGTCACACCTAAACACCACAGTGGCTCCATCCTCTCCCAACATTTATGCATTCTACTGACTAAGTGTTTCCTCGCTATCGCCATCCTCTCCCAATATTTATCCATCCTGCTAACTAAAAGTGTTTCCTCGCTATCTCACCCACATAACAATTCGCTCTTTTACAGTTCGCTTCCCGTCTTTCCCTTTACCTTTCCTATTCATGCCAGCTCAACGAACGCCTTTGCATGTATTCCCATCCTACAACCGTACAATAGCTCCTCCATCCTTCAGTAAAATAGCAGTTTCTTGATTTTAAGTTTTTTATATCCATCCTATTTCGATCATCATCATCAGTTATTTTGCTGCCCACTAGCAAAATTCATCATGTGTTTCCTAATCTAATTCCCTCAGCATCACTTGATTTACTTCGACTACATTCCGTTACTCTTACTTTTGCTGGTGTTCATCTCATAATCTTTCCGTTCCGTTTATATGCTTCTCCAGGTTTATTCCCTACTGGGAAACCTCAAAGTTTCTGTTTCTTCTCTGTAAACTCTTAATTTACTTTCAAAATTTCGCCTTCTTTTCTTTAGTTGCTCAATGTGTAGATTGAATAACAAAACCTCGTTTCATCGTTTCTCAGCCTCAACTTTTGTTCGCGTCCTTCGGTTATTATAACTGCAGTCTGTGTCCTGTAGTAATTGTAAATAACCTTTCACTCCCTGTATTTTATCTCTGCTGCCTTAAGAATTGAAAGATAGTACTCTTGTCAACATTGTCAGTAAGTTTCTCTAAATATGCAAATACTATAAAAGTATGTTTCACTTCCTTCAATATATGCTCTAAGATAAGTCGGAGGGTCAGTATCGCCTCATATGATCCTAAATTTCAACGGACTCCAAACTGATGTTCGCCATCGTCGGCTTCCACCAGCTTTTCTATGCTTATGTAATAATTCGTGTCAGTATCTTTCAACCATGACTTATTAAACATGGTTCAGTAATATTCATACCTGTCAGCCCTTTCCTTCTTTAAAATGGGAATTATTACACTCTTCTTGAAGTCTGGGGTACTTCGCCTGTGTCACATATCTTGCACAGCAGCTGGAGGAATTTTTTCATGACGTGCTCTCTCAAGGATCTCAGTAAGTTTCAGGGAATAAAGCCTACAGCAGATGCAGTGTTTCATCTTAGGTCTTTCAGTGCTCTGTCAGATTCTTCTCGCAGTATCATCAGTACAATACCAAAAGACCGCAAATGGCACTCGATTTGGTCTATCGAGTAAATCGCATCCTTCCGTGATATAAAATTAGTTTTTGATTAATGTGACTCATGCTAGTGGCTTTTATTACGCTGAATGCTAATACGCTAAAAAATCCATATAAAATTGTTTTTGATCATTAGTCTATATTTAAAAAAAAACAGTTTATACAAACTTAAATGCCATATTTCTCATATTCTGTTTCAGTTACTCATATGAAGTTCAAATTTCGATAGCAGTAGTCGCTCTGACTGATATGTATCGTAACTGGATTGGGAACTTCTTTTCTGCAGTTTTTTGTTTTATAATAATGTCATCTCACTTTTCTACCTGCTAGTGCATCTATTAATAAGAGTGGTTGTTACATTGGTAGTGAGCTCATGATCAAGAAACATCAGAGGAATGTTACACATTACCCAAGAAAGTATAGTTCTTATTTCGAAAATAAAGTCGATGATCGAAGTAAAGCATGAGTGCCCCATAAAGTATGCCCTGTATGTGTTTACTTTGTCAAAAAAATCCTCAGAAAAGAAACTCAGTCATTCACGTGTACTGTTTCAGCGGTATGGAGATAGCCTATAAACCATTCTAGTTATTGTTACATACGCAACATTGATGCTATTAGTTGCATGTGATACCCTGACCTCCTCTAGACAATGGACCTTGATTGTTTTATGGGCATAACGTAATAAAATGATAGCTGCTAGTTTCCAGAAAAATGAAATTGTTGGCATCAGAAACAAACATTTTCCCAGTGTTTCAAAAAAGAACGCGATTTAGTGAATTGTCCGGATTTTGACATTTTTATTTATTTGTAACTGAATACAAGAAACAGGAATGGAAATCGCTTAGAGATTCTAAAAGTAGTTTAAAGGCTGCTTGATAACATCGTGGTAACAACCTACGTATTAATGCATGTTGTTCTTTCTGTACAAATGATGGAAGTTAACCTTGATACTGTTTTAAATATAAACAAATTTTTCTGCACGTGGTTAAAACCACGTGGCCATTTAAAAGTGTCATGTATACTATTTCGCAAGATGTATGAGTTTACTATATACCCTTCTTTCTCATGGAAGTAAGATAGTAGGGCAAGGAAATAACAAAGAGCAAAAATGACGTTGTCGGTTATAAAATTTTGGCTCCAGGACAGGAGGACGTTTTGCGCAAGAAACTGGAAAATTGGAAAACAAGAATTCTGTTACTACCTCTACACATCGATCTGGCCCCAGTGAAATAGTCTGTCAACGTCTTAGCCAAATATGGAGACTGCTTCAAGTACCTTTTCGCGAAGTAATCAGATCTATGAGAAGAGAAATTGGAAGATGTCCTGCTCGACCTATAGTCCGAGAAATGATGTCCGATACCAGCTATGAATGAAAACTGATTGTGGAAAGGATGCTTAGATATAATTCGAGGAGGATTTTACCAGGTGCTTAGGCAACAAAAGGACTCATTATGTTTATGTTGTGCCAACATCCCGGAAACGCTCAAGAACTTAGGCTGTTTTGCGAGCGTCAAGATCAACTTATTGAGCAATCACCTTCATCATTTCGCTGAGAAATTGGGTGATGGCAGTGAGGTAGACGGCTATCACTTCCATCACGACGTCTGAGTGGTGAACAGACCGTGGCAGTGTGGCTACAATAAGCGGCTGATAAGAGACTAGGGTCGAATTTTTCACCAATGCGCACAACAGTCACGTCATCGGAGAAAAAGCAAAATGAGATAGTTTAAAGAGAAGAGAGAACGGTAACCTAATTCCCATGTCAGAAAAATGGGTTTTCATTTTCATACCCCAATAAAAGCTTTATTCATACTTACACATAAAATTACTTTTCACGTCAATTACACGTGTTTGGATTGTTATCTAGTTTATAACGAAAATCGCAGTGTAAGGAACTGCACACGATGGCAAAAGTAACAGAGCCCATGTATGGATTCACTGCCCAGTACATCATGTTTAAGCCATTACAATAACAAAAAGTAACCAAAATTTGTTTTGTCGTTGGCCTGTGTAACATATAAGGAAAGAAAAAATTTACAGAAGACGACTGACTACATGGAGGAGAATAATCAAGAAGAAAAGCGTTAGCAATGGAAACAACTGGACAGAAGTAAGGTCTTTGCACAAGATCAGCCTGACTGGAAAATACTTTTAATAGGCTAATGTTCCGCTGTGGAATAAGACGAAACGTTAATTCCTAAGTGGGTAGCACATACACTAGGAATCGACTTTAGGATAATTCCGTGTTGCGGGAACCTCACGAAATAGTCTTGGCGATGGATTGGCATTTTTAATTTCTTTTATTTCCTTCAACGTTTTATTTTTATAAGTTTTTAATGACTTCTGTTTCAGTTCTTTACATGGTGAAAGTGGCCTGTTTTAAGATTTACTGATTAGCCTTTATGGTAGATTGTCCTTTCTGTGTTAACAATAACTCTTTTCATAAGTTTGTTATCAATATTCTTGATAAAAGTAGGTTAGTACATTGTTCGTGTCGCAATTTAACATGTATTTATTACATACTCAAGGAGTTGCGAAATTACATGCTGCAGAGAATCAAAGGTAGAAGCACAGATTATCGAAGGAAGTACAGGAAGATGAGCAATACAAAGTGAAATTAAGTAAGCTTGTGGCGATCACGACGATGATCTGTTATTCACGCGACTCCTCTGAATGGAACCTTAGACATCACGGACGCTGATAGCGAACTTCAAGTTTCCACATTCCATTCCAGATATAATTGCCAGCACGCCCTCCTCATGCTCCTAGTGACAATATCTACCTCAGAATAGATTTTTACGAACCGAACCTCTCAAATGGTTAGCCTTCGGTTACTTTACGCCACTGAAACCGGCGTCTTCTTAGCCACCTTCAAGCACCAGTGAGGTACAGGAGCTGACATTGTCTCCACGGAATCGGGTTCACAGAGGAAAGGCCTGCGCTCGTTGTAAGTGATATCGACCGTGGCAGTTGTCGTGATTAATGTTTCACGCGGTAGTCCAGCTTATGCTAGTCAATGATCTTTTATCCACAGCTTCAAATGTGTGTACCTCTGTTGGGCAGCATTTGCAGCCATGTCCACATGATCTTCTTTGCTCTTTTTGGGACCAGGCGAAACTTCTTTCATTGGGCCACAACTGTGGGTTCTTTGATCGATTTCGGAGGAAGGCGCATCCTAATAGAATGCATGAAATGTTAGTTCACATCGTCACATAATTGAATAAAAGATTTACTTTGACTCCATTGTTTTCCACAGGAGTACTGCATAATTTACGACTCTCATGACTGGCTAAGCATCACTTGATGCTCTAGTCAACAAACGCTTCTCTTGAAGTACAAATGCAACTTTTATTAAGTACATTTCATCAGAAACTAACAGTCACTGTCCCACAAGATGATGCTGATTACTGTAGCTGAGGTCTCGAACTGGGCCTGACCTCTCGCTAGCTTGACCCTATATTGACCCCAGGGTAAGGGCGCAGCTATGTCTAGAGGGGAGGCTTAGGCTTCGGGAGCGGCTCCCACAAGTCGTTGCGGACTGCAGAGAGCCTTCGCTAATATCTTTGGTATCGATTCGTGTTGCCAACTGTGGTGTGGCAACGCCATCTCTGTATGATACCACAACTCATTATTCTCTCAGGGATCATTCCCTGCATTTTGTCGCCATTTAGAGGAATACTCTTGAATAACGAGAAATACATGCTGGAACATAAGTGCAGATGCTAGCCAAGTGTGCAACTGTCCCTGCTGTATTTGACCATGTACAGCATTTATACAATGACCTCAATATGTTGCGAATGTCAGCCATGGTCAGAACAGTATTGTGCGTAGTTTTCTGTGCTTTATGTCAGCCAGTCCTGACAAAACTCTACCATCTGGTGAGCAAGATGCATGAGACAGGTGAAATACCCTCAGACATCAAGAAGAATATAATAATTCCAATCCCAAAGAAATAAGGTGTTGACAGATGTGAAAATTACCGAACTATCACTTTAATAAGTCACAGATGCAAAATACTAACGCGAATTCTTTACAGACGAATGGAAAAACTGGTAGAAGTGGACCTCGGGGAAGATCACTTTGGATTCCGTAGAAATGTTGGAACACGTGAGGCAATACTAACCTTACGACTTATCTTAGAAGAAAGATTAAGAAAAGGCAAACCTACGTTTCTAGCATTTGTAGACTTAGAGAAAGCTTTTGACAACGTTAACTGGAATACTCTCTTTCAAATTCTGAAGGTGGCAGGGGTAAAATACAGGGAGCGAAAGGCTATTTAAAATTTGTACAGAAACCAGATGGCAGGTGTAAGAGTCGAGGGGCATGAAAGGGAAGCAGTGGTTGGGAAGGGAGTGAGACAGGGTTGTAGCCTCTCCCCGATGTTATTCAATCTGTATATTGAGCAAGCAGTAAAAGAAACAAAAGAAAAATTCGGAGTAGGTATTAAAATCCATGGAGAATAAATACAAACTTTGAGGTTCGCCGATGACATTATAATTCTGTCAGAGACAGCAAAGGACTTGGAAGAGCAGTTGAACGGAATGGGCAGTGTCTTGAAAGGAGGATATAACATGAACATCAACAAAAGCAAAACGAGGATAATGGAATGTAGTGATGCTGAGGTAATTAGATTAGGAAATGAGACACTTAAAGTAGTAAAGGAGTTTTGCTATTTGGGGAGCAAAATAACTGATGATTGTCGAAGTAGAGAAGATATAAAATGCAGACTGTCAATGGCAAGGAAAGCATTTATGAAGAAGAGAAATTTGTTAACATCGAGTATAGATTTAAGTGTCAGGAAGTCGTTTCTGAAAGTATTTTTTTTATGGAGTCTAGCAATGTATGGAAATGAAACATGGACGATAAATAGTTTGGACAAGCAGAGAATAGAAGCTTTCGAAATGTGGTGCTACAGAAGAATGCTGAAGAATAGATGGGTAGATCAGATAACTAATAAGGAGGTGCTGAATAGGATTGGGGAGAAGAGAAGTTTGTAGCACAACTTGACTAGAAGAAGGGATCGGTTGGTAGGACATGTTCTGAGGCATCAAGGGATCACAAATTTAGCATTGGAGGGCAGCGTGGAGGGTAGAAATCGTAGAGGGAGGTCAAGAGATGAATACACTAAGCCGATTCAGAAGGATGTAGGTTGCAGTAAGTAATGGGAGATGAAGACGCTTGCAGAGGATAGGGTAGCATGGAGAGCTGCATCAAACCAGTCTAAGGACTGAAGACCACAATAACAACAACAACGATGTCAGAACAATGTGAAACCAAACATAGGAAAACTGTTGGTGCTCGTATGGTGAGTACTTACGTAACGGAGGGAGCAGGGATGTTTGGTGTTTCAAGAGCCATCCTATCGACGATCTATGCCTCATACAGGGAAAGTGGTAAAACGTCATCCTACAAGTCACAACGCGGAAGAAATTATGTGTTGAGTGGTCGTGCCAGGCGGATTGTGACGAGAAATGAGAGGACGACAGCTGCAAAAGTCATTGCAGAACAATACGAAGGGATCTCCATAAGCTGGGAATAACAACACGAGCTAGGATTCCAAAAGCACTCATCGGTGATGTCAGTGGCCGTAAATGGAAAGCGTTGACTATGGAGCAATGGAAGAAAGTTATTTGGCCGAATGAGTTGTTTCACAGTGTTTCCAACTTTTGACAGAATTCGCTTCCCAAGAATGAAACATGACGGAGCATCGGTCATGTTTTGGGGAGCCCATATCTTCGGCCTCTGTGGTTACTCTCGAAGATCACATTACTAACAAAGATTATGTGACAATATTGGGTGATTCTGGTACAGTTTTCGATCTCCAACGGTGATGCTGTGTTCCGAAACCTCGAGGACCACGTCCACACGGCTAGCGTCGTTCAGGACTGGATTCTGAGCACTATGAGCAATTTTCGTACTTCCCCTGGCCGCCACAGTCAACAGATTTCGACATTATTGAGGCTTTTTTGTCTGTTTTGCAGAGGAGGATTCGTTTTAGCTGTGTACCTCCATCATCTTCACCTCAGCTTTCATTTACAGGAAGAATGGTATAACATTCTCATGAGAACCATAAACGACAAGTATTTACCCATTCAGAGAGGACTGGAAGCTGTTGTGAACGCCATCCTACACCGTGTTCTTGGTGTTCTCATAGTTCTGTCCAATCCTTTATATAATGTAACAAAATACAAAAAACAAAAAATATATACGAGCGCTGCCCAGAAATTAATGCACCGCATTTTTTTTCCGACGAAACCAATGCTACGAGTGCGAAAATGTATTATTTGAAGTCTCTTGAGTGATGGTACCAGCCGGCCGAAGTGGCCGTGCGGTTAAAGGCGCTGCAGTCTGGAACCGCAAGACCGCTACGGTCGCAGGTTCGAATCCTGCCTCGGGCATGGATATTTGTGATGTCCTTAGGTTAGTTAGGTTTAACTAGTTCTAAGTTCTAGGGGACTAATGACCTCAGCAGTTGAGTCCTATAGTGCTCAGAGCCATTTTGATGGTACCAAGTTTCCGTCACTGGCGACATAGCGCAGCTGCAGGACACTTTCAGAATGGCGTCTATAGGTGATGTACGCTACAGGAAACGTGCCGTCATTTAATTTCTCACTGCGGAGAGAGATACTGTGGGGATACATTCAAAAGCGCTTGTGCAAAGTCTATGGAGCATCTGCTGTAAACGGAAGGACAGTTTAGTCATTGGGCGCAGAGGGTGAGGTCAACAGAAGGCGGTTCGGCGGAGCTCCACGATTTGCACCTTAGATGAGGCAGAAAGCTGATGCTGTCATTCGCGAGGACGGACGCATTACGACTCGGCGGTTGGCGCTGCATCTGGCAATCAGCAAAGGAAGTATGCATGCAATTATCCACAGTCCTGGATATTCAAAAGTGTCTAACGGTGGATCACAAATGGCACAGAAAAAACATTTGTCTTAATTTGTTGCAACGTCTTCTTGTCCTGGATTGTGACAGGTGATGAAACCTAGGTTCACAATTTTGAGCCATAAACAAAACGACAGTCGGTGAAATGGCACCATTCCCACTCCACACAGAAGAAAAAATTCAAAGCAACTGCTCCCGCCGTAAGGTCATGATCACCTTGTTCTGGGACTGTGAAGGTGTGATTCTCATTGATGTGATGCCAAGATGCGGTACCATTAATTCAGAAGCATATTTTAACACATTAACAAAAGTCAAGACGCGCTTCCGGAGACTTCGGGGCCACAGTAAGACGATAACGCTCCCCCCCACACAAGTCTGAGGACTGCTGAACATATCGCAAAACAGCGTTGGACGGTGTTACCCCATCCACCCTACAACCCTGACCTAGCGTCCTCGCACCTCTAATTGTTTGGGCCATTAAAGGATGCTATTCGTAGAAGACATTTTGAGGCTGATGGGGAGGTGATTCACTCTGTGAAGCACTGGCTCCACCACCAGTCTAAGGATTGATACCGACAGGGCATACACGCCTTTTTTTCGCGCTGTAGGAAGCCCATATAAAGGTGTGAAGATTACGTGGAAAAATAGTGTGTGTGGATAAAACACCATTCTTTCGTGTGTGTAGTTGTCATTATGTTCAATAATGACTAGCAGAAGAAAAAAAAATGCGGTGCATTTCTTTCTGGGCAACCCTCGTATACTCGTGTATAGGAGCCATTCGGAGCAGCAGGTGAATCGTAGCAACGAATGCCGCGCAGTTTACTACATCTACGTTGTCTGATCATTACTGAGTGGCTACAGCTCGATATGACGCACCTGAAGGAACTTGTGTGCCCTTTTCCTCGCCGTATGGAGCTAGCTATCAAGCCTGGAGACGTTGTCACGTGGTATCAGCACGATTACTGTGGCAGCCGAGTGCGCTGAAGCCTTGCGTGATTACCGCGTTTCGAAAATAGCCGCCAGCCAGTGAGCGATCGCAAATATATATATATATAATTTTTTGCTTAGGCGACGACGCCTCGGGCAGAGGTCCGCCGGCGGACAAAACTGCCTCGTCCGCCCTCCGCCTACAGCTTTCTTTAATTAATGCGAAAACTTTGCTCCATTACTCAGAGCAAACAGCTCACCTGGCGTGGGAGGCGGGGAAACTGAACGGCCCGGGCAGGCGCGAGGCGCCCGCGATGGGGAATAGGGGCGCGCGCTAAACGCGGCCATGCGTCTTGTCGGCGCGGCGCGGCGCGGCGCGGCGCGGCGGCCGATCCATTTTCTAAGTTGTGCCCCCCGGCCGCTGCAGGCTACAAGAGGGTAAACAAACGCAGCCGAAAGGTTCCTATCCCCAATCTCTCCAACACCTCACCCGGCTACCTGCAATATCAAGACTCTTTTCTATTCCCTCAGTCAAAAGGTTCCTATCCTGACAGGTAACGTCGAATGAACTGCTCGTAAGACAACACAGTATTACATGCTCAGTTAACAGAAACGAAAATAACACGCTTGCAGCTCAAGTAAACCTAATAGAACGACGTTCTTTACACGAAAATAATTTCCGTGGTGATTATGCAACTAATAAAGTATCGCCAGTCGGCAATTTTCGTGGTCTCTCAAAGGTATCCGAATAGGTCATATAACTCTCTCGGGAAAACTTAGCTACTGCGAAATTAATCCTTTACAAACAAACTATTTAAATTATAGTTAACAAACACAATGCAAACTATTGTGCTAAACAATTCTATGCTTGAAGGAGATAACATTTTTGTGATAGGATAGATACTACGAATAGAGTTCCGCAGGGTTCATTTATAGTTCCACTCCTACTCCTTGTATAAGTGAATGACCATCCACTTAACGTTAGTGACAATAATTCCTCCTTCTACATATCAACATATATACTCCACTAGCCACCAAGCGGTGTGTGGTGGAGAACACAATTCGCGCCAAACACATATTCCCCCACCCCCCTCTATTCCAATCGCCGATCGCGCGAAGGAAAAACGACTGTCTGAACGCCTCAGTACGAGCTCTTATTTCCCTTATCTTTGAATGATGGTCATTACGCGATTTTAAAATTGGTGGTAATAATATATGCTCTACATCCTCGGTTTGGATTGGATTTCGCAATTTAGTGAGAATCCCCTTTTGTCTAGCGCGTCGTCTATCTGCAAGAAGATACTAGTGTTATACCAAATCCTATTACAGAGAAGGTAACAGAAGACATTTTAATGAAGTAGTTTTTATGGAATATTCCGCCGATCCTTGGACCAACATAGACATGTTAATAACTTGAAAACACATTATTGTGAAACATTAATACTGTGTCCTCAACTTATTAATTAAGTAGTTCTCTGAAACTGTACTCTCCCTTACCTCTGAGAAAACACAAAATATATTCTGCTCTGCACATCAAACAGAATCATATCAAAACGGTAACACATGGGTAGGAGTCAAGAAAGGTCCAAGTACTTGGGTGTACATACCGATGAAAACTTGAACTGGAAGAAGTATATTACCGCAGTACGGAAGCAGTGAAGTTACGTTAAGGTGCAACGTGAAGTTGCGCTGGAGACCTACGACCATGACGTACACTTGAGGGGATTTATGCCACTGCTGAATAGGTCACTATAATTGCTAGTCGGTTGAATCGTTAACAGAAAGTGACCAGTTATACAAGCGACCTATTCACCAGTGGCAAAAATCTCCTGAAGTTACTTTTGCTCTTCGTCTAATTGCTAGTCTTCGAAACAAATAAATCGACCCCGTAACATATTTTGCATATTTTCACTCAATAATATCTTATATAATAACGTTCTGGGGTAATTCATCACAAAGAAGGAAAATATTGATCGCACAGAAGCGAGCATTTCATTACAATTTGGAAGAATAATGAGGTCTTTACCTATAGCATCTGAAGGAAATGACCCATATGCTGTCACGAGCTCAGGAGGGATTAATTATGCACCACTAAAATTTTTTTGATCGTTTACCGAATAACACAAAATTTCTGACAGGTAACAAATTAAGTGTTAGATCCAACCTAAAATAACTTCTTTTGGACAACTACTCAATTTCCATGGTAAATTTTGAATTTAAAAACTGGTAGTCTGAAAAACAAATACGCGTTTGTTTTAAGTGTTTTTGCATGGGTAGGGAAAATATGTTCATTAATGTTAAAACTAACCAGACATACATGCTGTGTAAACTGCAATGTTCCACATCTTTTTGATAAAAAAAAAAGGTCGTACATATAGTCAGTGGAACATTTAGCTAATGAACCGCAAAGGAGACGTAAAAGGGTAAATCTATCAATTGCACATAAATGATCTGCATATCACGTGATAAACTAGGTGTGGAGACCTCCTACAGTGGAATAAGAAAAACCTACGAATCATTGTTCGTACACTGCGATAAATTAATTTTTTATTTGCGTCTTTACTAATACAGTAAGGTTGCCTAACCTGTAGGGCAACTCCATGAGACATGGAGAAGTGGAAGGGAAACTCTGATACTCTACAAATGCGTCCATTCTACATTTATACTCCGCAATAGCCAGCATTGGGCACAGCGATGAGGATTTTGTATCAACATTATCGATTTCTTTTGCCTAGCTCGTCCCAGTGAGGGCAAATTGGCAGCTTAGCTATACACTGAGCTGACGAAAGTCAGGGAATAGCGATATGCACACACACACACACACACACACACACACACACACACACACACACACACACACACACACACACAAAACTACCGGTAGTATCTCTTTTTTTTGTGGTCATCAGCCTACTGACTGGTTTGATGCGGCCCACCACGAATTCCTTTCCTGTGCTAAACTCTTCATCTCAGAGTAGCACTTGCAACCTACGTCCTCAATTATTTGCTTGACGTATTCCAATCTCTGTCTTCCTCTACAGTTTTTGCCCTCTACAGCTCCCTCTAGTATCATGGAAGTACTTCCCTCATGTCTTAGCAGATGTCCTATCATCCTGTCCCTTCTCCTTATCAGTGTTTTCCAAATATTCCTTTCCTCTCCGATTCTGCGCAGAACCTCCTCATTCCTTACCTTATCAGTCCACCTAATTTTCAACATTCGTCTATACCACCACATCTGAAATGCTTCGATTCTCTTCTGTTCCGGTTTTCCCACAGTCCATGTTTCACTACCATACAATGCTGTACTCCAGACGTACATCCTTAGAAATTTCTTCCTCAAATTAAGGCCGGTATTTGATATTAGTAGACTTCTCTTGGCCAGAAATACCTTTTTTGCCATAGCGAGTCTGCTTTTGATGTCCTCCTTGCTCCGTCCGTCATTGGTTATTTTACTGCCTTGGTAGCAGAATTCATTAACTTCATTGACTTCGTGACCATCAATCCTGATGTTAAGTTTCTCGCTGTTCTCATTTCTACTACTTCTCGTTACCTTCGTCTTTCTCCGATCTACTCTCAGACCATCGTACTGGAGGTATAAAAGGGCGGTGCACCGGCAGAGCTGTCACTAGTACTACGGTGACTCAGGCGAAAAGGTTTCCGACGTGATTGTGGTTTCACGACGAGAATTAACAGACTTCGAGCGCGTGATGGTAGCTGGACCTAGACCCATGGGACATTCCATTTCGGAAATCGTTAGAGAATTCAATATTTCGATCCATAGTGTCAAGGGTGTGCTGAGAGTACCACCATTCAGGCACAACCTCTCACCACAGAAAACGCAGTGGCCAACGACCGTGGCTTAACGAGCGAGAGCAGCAGCTTTTGCGTAGCGATGTAAGTGCTAGTAGACAAGCAACACTGCATTAAATAGCCGCAAATATCAGTGTGGCACGCACGACGGAGGTACCCGTTGGGACAGTGCGGCGAAATTGGGGTTAAGAGAGTATGGCAGCAAACGACGGACGCGAGGGCTTTTGCTAACAGTGCGCCGTCGACTGCAGCGCCTCTCCTGGGCTCATGACCGTGTCGGTTGGACCCTAGACTACTGGAAAAACGTGCCTGGTCAGACGAGTCTCGCTTTCAGGTGGTAAGGGCTGACGGTAGGTTTCGAATGTGGCTGAGGCCCCACAAAACGATGGACGCAAGTTGCCAAGAAGGCGCAGTGCAAGCTGGTGGTGACTCCATAATGGTGTGGTCTGTGTTTAAACGGGCTGGACTCGGTCCTCTGATCCAACTGAACCGATCGTTGACTGGAAATGGTTATGTTCGGATTTTTGAGACTATTTGTAGCCATTCATGGACGTCACGTTCCCAAACAACGATGGAATTGTTATGGATAACAATGCGCCAAATCGAAACACGCTGGAAAAGGTCAAGCGATTAATTTGGCCAGCTAGCTCGACCGACATGCATCCCATAAACCATTTCTGGGGTGTAACTGAATGGTTACTTTGTGCCCAAAATCCTGTACTGTCAATTGTTTCGCAGTTATGGACGGCTGTAGAGGCAGCTTGTCTCAATATTTCTACAGGGGACTTCCAGCGATTTGTTTCTCCATTGCGCTGGAAATATTACTGTATCTAACTTGCAACGATTTGTTGAGTCCATGCCACGTCGAGTTACTGCACTAGAAGCAGCAAATGGAGGTTCGACACGGCATAAGAAGGTCTCTCACCACATTTGTCACTTTATTCTGTTGTAACTCGTTCTCTCTGGCATCCACAGGACTCATCCACTGACTTCAATGCATAACTTCCCCTCTATTTGGATATCAGCATCACTTTCTTTGGTTTTATATGTATATCCTTCCCAAAAGCTTTTCACGTTACTGGATATTTGTGGACAGTAAACATTCGTAATGAGCTCCAATACTCGATACTAGCAATTTAAGTAGAATGTGAAATGGTTCAAATGGCGCTGAGCGCTATGGGACTTAACATCTGAGGTCATCAGTCCCCTAGAACTTAGAACTACTTAAACCTAACTAACCTAAAGACATCACACACATCCATGCCGGAGGCAGAATTCGAACCTGCGACCGTAGAGGTCGTGCGGTTCCAGACTGAAGCGCCTAGAACCTCTCGGCCACACCAACTGATGAAATAGAATGTGAAGCTGGGCTCTATTTGTGCAAATTTATGCTATCGCCAAATGGTCCAATAATGACAAGCTCTGCTTTGATGGTTTCGCTGTGTGTTGAAGTTCTGCTGTTAGAGCTTCCTGTGCCATTCATACGCCATCTAGGCATTGTCCCAGAGGTAGCAGTGCAGGACCTAACTGCTCATGTACCGCATGTTGAATTGCCTCCTGTAATACTGTTACTTCCACTCTGTAACAGCTGTATTCCTATTTGGCACTTGTTCACTCACCCCAACATGGAATTCCATTCCAAAATATCATATCTGCTTTCCCACAGATAGACTTTAAAAATTTCCCACTTGCATCCAGTCATCACCTTTCCTGACGCAGTAATGTGTGTGGCATCAGATCTGCTACTTGGCTTATCTGTTCCCATAGCCTTTCACAAGAGGGACACAAGCTTTGTTACCTTCCTCTCAGCAACATCATGCGAGTTGGGGAAAGTCTCCACAAGCCTTCGTACCTCATTTCTTCCTTCCCACACAATGTAAGCTAATCTCAGTGTCCAGTGGTGACTGGCTGGTACGATGTGCTCTGGGAAACTGCACCCCACCTTCGAGCTGCTGATTCCGCAGCCTGTCCACTACTTCCTCACTTAAGCTTGACAGATTTATGGCATGCATCATGGTCGTACTTGGTGGAAAAACCACTTGGGGAGAAGGAATTCGTATCACTCTCCCTCCTATTGAAAAATGGGGTCCACTTAAAACGAAACATGTCTTCACTCTTACTACAAATGTACCAAGTCGAAACATAAATCTCTCCATACCAACAAAAAATATCAGCCCTAATAAAATAAAAACACAATGTGAACACAACATAACATAGAGCAATGCTTCGCCAAATATTAAGTGTCCATTACATAATCAATCACGTACAATAAGTGTTCTCAAACTATACACATGATCCTTGACACTTATTTGTTCAAGCTGAGTGTGAGAGTTATCTCACATGCAGCCTGTGTGTGAGCTACCAGTTGCTCTCTTCCACTCTGCCCCTATCTTCTCTAGAGGCAGTGGCGCTAACACGTGTGGTATGGGGTCAAAGACCACCATTAAAATGTGTAATGCACCCCATGTCAGCAGTGGTTATCCACAATGGCAATTGTAGCTTAATGTTTACTGGTGATATTAGTTTTACAACTTGATGTCTCTTAATGAATTCTTCATTTCACTCTTGCCATACAGGGGATAGTCAGCATTACACATTGACAACTGTGAATTCTAGCAACAGTATATTATCTCTTTTTTTTTTTCTTGTCAGTTCCTATCAAACGTCTTTCAAAGCTTCAACTAAATTCTGTATCTATTCCCCATTTTCTCTTGTCCTAGATTTAATAACCGCAAAAGATGATGGTATCTTCTTTCTATACACCACCTCATATAGCGAGATGCCAATGTTGTCATGTACTTTGAATTATTTGAAAATATAACATAGTGCAGGAAACGTTTCACTTAAGTGAACACATTCAGTTCTACCATTAGCTTGCACAGTCAATGGATAGTTGTTTTCCACATTTGTAATAGTTGACACAGCTCTTATTATGTTTGACATGAAATTGGGGCCCTGATCAATAACTACCATGTTCGGGATGCCAAACTTCAATAACCAATTACTTACCGTTGCTTGTACTACTGTGCCTTCTTACTGATTTGAAATGGCAATCAACACAATGTAAAACGAAACATTCGTGTATGATAGTTGACATAGAATGGTTGTCCACCTTCTTTTGCTTAAATGGACCCAAGATATCCATCCCGTCCTTTACAAATGGCTTGACTGACTCTGGTAATCTTTGAAGCATAATTTTTTGTGGGCTTAAATCAGCATACTGTGCAAATAATAAGGAATTTCTCAGGTACTAGTCAACATGTCTTTTCTTTATCCACTAACCTCATTCAGTTACCCTACAATATGGTTCTCTGCCTCCTTTTAAATTTTTGGTAATTTTTTTCCAATAATAAGTGATCATGAGCATCCTCTAATACTTACTGTCATACTACTGCAGACGCCACAGTGCATGTCTTTAACTTCAGTGTCCTACAGAGCAGTCCATATAAATGGTCTGCACCTTCTGTCATTTCATCAGGCTTCGTCCAAGTACTCGTATGACACCACACGTTCTGCTTAGTGTATATGCATCACCATGTCTTCTGCTTGATTTGTGAATCGCCTCAAAGTCGAATTTGCTCTATATTTGTGCCCACTGACTCAGACCACTCAGTTAAATCCAGTAACCGTTTTAACAATGTATGGTCAGTTAAGACTTTGAGTTTCCTGTCATGTGCGTAACACCTGAGGTATGTGACGTCATATATAAAACTCAACATTTCCTTTTCTATGGTTGAGTAATTTTTTTGGGTTAATTTGTTTTGATTTGTACGCTACTGGGTGCTCTTTTCCATCCATTTCCTGGCTTTGAACGCTACCTATCTCCTGGTTTCTTGCATCACATGACAGTGTACATTCTTTTCATAATTTGGAACTATTAGTACAGGGCTTGTTAGTGCCTCCTTTACATTCTAGATGGCATGATGTTTTTTTTTAATTTTTTTTAGTGACATGGTGGGTATGTCTTTTAAAGGTACTTCAATTCATGGGTAATTGTTGGAACTGCTCATTTATCTGTTTTCATATAATGAAAAGTCTATGACAAAAAGTAAAAATTTATATGCCATACAAGCACTGAAATGTTTTGGTATTTATCTCTAATAGTTCAATGTTTCTTAAATGACAAGGTGCGGATTCCTGTATTGAATCTCTATAAAACTGTAAATCTATGCTTGTTTTTGCATACTTCCTCCTTTGTCTTGCTTGCATCTCCATATTCTTCTCACAATTCTCCTCTTCCTCTCATTGTCGTTGATAACATCTGTCTGATATGAAGTTTTCTAAGAAGTGTATTCTCATTGTACACAATCAGAATGAAACTTATAACAATGAAATTTAAATCATGATACTATTCCTCTAGCCTTCTTTGTACTGCATGTCGGAATTGATGTCTCCTCACACGTGTGTGTATCGTCCAGGTTCATTAAGATGCCCTGCCCTCCCTAGCTCTCAACCATACATAAGGACCTTTCCTCAAATTGGTAACATGGTCCAAGAAATACAAAATAATCCTTACCGAGCACTGAATTTGCGGTACAAGAAAAAAAAAGAAAGTATTCACGTAGTTCCTTTGTCCGTCCTTACTTGAATTTACAGATCAAAATCTATAATCGTCTCCCCAGCCACCCATACATGTTTATTGACTTTTGAAACTCACGTTGTTTGCAGTGAGGGAACTAGATTAGAAAATCGGTCCGCAAACTTAATAGATGAGTTTTGTTATTTGAATTTTAAAATGACTGTAACATTGGAGAGAATGTAAAATATACTTTGATATAGTCTGAGAAAAAAGTAACTGAGAAATGGGTCAGGAAAGCTTTTCTGAAAATATTTGATGTGTGGCGTGACGGCAGAGAAACAGAGACGGTAAGCAGTACCGAATAAGCAGTACAGGACACAAGCCTTTGTAGCATGCTGTGCCAGAAGAATGCTGAAGATTCGATGGGTGTATCGATTAACTAATTAAGTCATACGGAGACGACACGTCCTCAGTCATTGAGTGATAGTCGGCAATGGTAGGAAATGTGGGGAGCAAAAACAATAAGAGAGACTAACTACAGCAAGCATGTTGAAATGGATGTAGGTCGTTGTATTTAATCGGAGACGAAGAAACTTACGTCGGATAGGCTACGCTCCCTAATTGCATGAAAGCAGTCTTCACTCTGAAGACGAAAACAATGACAGCACATTTGCTTGCTGTCCATTCGAAGTCGATAAGCTCATATTTTCCTTGAATAACTGATCCTTGCAAAGCAAATGACTGTGATATAACAAGTGATACTTATACCCGATCACTAAAAAAAAAACAAAAAAAAATCAATACTTAAGATATATTCTAAACGTATCTGCCACTGAATTACTAATCTTCAGCCGGCCGGAGTGGCCGTGCAGTTCTAGGCGCTACAGTCCGGAACCGAGCGACCGCTACGGTCGCAGGTTCGAATCCTGCCTCGGACATGGCTGTGTGTGATGTCCTTAGGTTAGTTAGGTTTAATTAGTTCTAAGTTCTAGGCGACTGATGACCACAGAAGTTAAGTCGCATAGTGCTCAGAGCCATTTGAACCAACTAATCTTCATAAAGTAACTCGAAAGGAGGACTCAAATAGTAAACATTTCCTGATTAAAATCCTGCAAAGACTTTGAGAATAGCAAAGAAAAATGTTGTATATCCGCATCCATACTCCGCAAGCTAACTTACGTTCTGGGGCACCTTACTTACCACTGTTTCAGTCGCGAATGGAGTGCAGGAAAAACTAATGTTGGCAAGTGTCTGGTTGGTTGGTTGGTTGTTTGAGGTTTAAGGGACCAAACAGCGAGGTCATCAGTCCCTTGTTTCAAATATACTCCATTCTGCTAACGGGACATCTCAGAAAAGTCAGAACAATAAAACGGAAAAAGGGAAAAAACGTAAAGGGCAGTCACGTTGTCATTGGTAAAAACAAATGAGGGAAGTCGGCAAGAGAACGAACCCAACACTATGCTGAAGCAGCATAGGCAAGACCACCTGTGACTTTAAAGGTACAACTGCTATAATGCAGAAAATACGTATGGGAATAAAAAGACTAACCAAGCCTTAAAAAAGGGTAAAAAGAGTAAAAGGGGAAGAAAAGAGGATTCCGGTCAGGGAGGTGAATCGGGAATCTCTAAACACTGCCTACAGTGGGAGACACCCAAACACTCACCGCCCTGCCCCAACACCAGAGAGATTAAAAACCTTAAAACTGAGAATAAAAACCACTCTCCTGGAGGAAACCGAGAACCAGAGAGACCATCCGGGAATCGTCAGCCAACATCAAAGGTAAAGTGTGGGGGAGTCTGTACTTAGTACGCAGAGCCAAAAGAAGGGGGCATTCAACCAAAATGTGGGCCACTGACTGGAAGGCTCCACAACCACATAGCGGGGGTGGCTCATCACGCAAAAGAAAACCATGGGTCAGCCTGGTATGACCAATGCGGAGACGACACAGTGTGGTCGAGTCCTTTCGGGAGAGGCGATAGGAAGAACGCCATGGGCCTGGTGTCACCTTAATTGCACGAAGTTTATTAGACAGTGGAGTAGCCTCCCAAGAATTGGCCCATGACTGCGCGAAGTGGGATTTGATGTGAAGCCGTAAATCCGCTGCAGGAGGGGTTACAGGAAACGGGGGGTAAGTAACTGCTCCCCCAGCCAAACGATCAGCGAGCTCATTGCCCGGGATACCCACATGGCCAGGGACCCATAGGAAGTCAATGGAACAAGCAGCACGGTGAATATCAGCGAGATGGTCATGGATGGCAGAGACCAAGGGATGGCGCGAAAAACACCGGTCAATAGCAAGAAGGCCACTCATCGAGTCCGTACATAACAAAACGCGGTTGTGTTGGGATTGTTTAATAAAGGTAAGGGCCCGGGAAATTGCCATCAATTCCGCAGTAAACACCCCACATGTAGGTGGCAGCAGATGATTTTCCGTTCCAACAGAGGACGTGAAGGCATACCCAACATGATCAGCAGATTTAGAGCCATCAGTGTAAAAAACAACAGCATCCCGAAACTCCCATAAAATTTTGCGGAAAAAGGAACGAAACACCACCGGGGGGATGGAATCTTTCGGACCGCGGCGGAGATCCATCCGAATTCGAGGCCGAGGAACTAACCAAGGAGGGGTGGAGGGGAGGGAGCGAGGAAGACAGGACAAAGAAGGAAGTTGAAAATCACGGTAAAGAGACGCAAGGCGCAGCCCAACCGGTAAACCCGCCCGAGGGCGGGAGTCGGGTGGGCGACGTCCATGGTCTGGGAACAGGATAGAATAGGAAGGATGAGAGGGAGAAGAACGGATAGTGAGGGCATAAGACACCAGAAGCTGGGACCGCCGAACAGAAAGGGGTGGGATCCCAGCTTCAACCAGGAGACTATCAACAGGGCTAGTAGGGAAGGCACCGGTGGCCAAACGGATACCACGATGGTGGACTGGATCCAGCACGTGCAGTGTGGAAGGAGCAGCTGAACCATAAACTTGACAACCATAGTCCAAACGAGACAGAACTAGAGCACGATAAAGACGGAGGAGGAGAGAACGGTCTGCACCCCAAGAGGAGTGGGCAAGGAAGCGAAGGACATTGAGTTTACGTAAACATCCTACCTTCAGGAGTCTGATATGGGGCAACCAAGTGAGCTTGTTGTCGAAAAGAAGACCCAGGAAACGAAACTGTGAAACCACAGGCAATCGTTGTGCAGCGAGATAGAGCTCTGGATCAGGGTGGACCGTATTACGGCGACAGAAGTGGACCACCCGCGATTTTAAAGGAGAGAATTGAAACCCGTGTGAGAGGGTCCATGCAGAGGCACGCCGTATAGCCACCTGGAGCTGCCATTCTGCAGATGCCATCGAGGAGGAACTAACCCAAATGCAGAAATCATCCACATACAGGGCAGGGGCGACCAAGGGACCGACAGAGGCCACAAGTCCATTGATAGCAATGAGGAAAAGAAGGACGCTCAAGACAGAACCCTGTAGGATGCCCGTCTCCTGGGTCCGTGGAGAACTAAAAGCAGTACCAACTCTAACTCGGAATGACCGATGGATCAGGAACTGGCGGATAAAATTCGGGAGTGGGCCCCGAAGACCCCACTGATGAAGGGTTAGTAAGATGTGATAGCGCCAGGCCGTGTCATAGGCCTTGCGAAGGTCAAAAAACACTGCAACCAAATGGCGGCGCTGGGAAAAAGCCTGCCGAACTGCGGATTCCAAGCGAAGTAAATGATCGATTGGAGATCGTCCCTCTCGAAAGCCACACTGGTAAGGGGACAATAGATCCCGAGATTCGAGGACCCAAGTGAGCCGACGGGCTACCATCCGTTCAAGTAACTTACAAACAACATTGGTCAAACTAATTGGCCGATAGCTGTCAACAGATAGGGGGTTCTTACCAGGCTTAAGGACAGGAACCACAATGCTATCCCTCCACTGAGAAGGGAAGTCACCCTGGAGCCAGATACGGTTAAACACCCGAAGAAGATGTTGCCGTTGTGGAGCACTGAGATGTTGAAGCAGTTGGTTATGAATGGAATCTGGGCCAGGGGCCGTATCATGAGAAGAAGATAGAGCAGAAAGAAATTCCCATTCAGTAAAAGGTGCGTTATAAGATTCTGACTCACAAGTGGTGAAACATAAGGTGAGAGCTTCAGCCTGCTGTTTGTGATGAAGGAAAGCAGCGGGATAGGAGGCTGACACCGATGCCACTGCAAAATGGGTCGCAAGATGTTCGGCGATAACTAATGGGTCCGTACAAATGCCATCTGGGAGGTGAAGGCCTGGTAGGGTGGACTGCCGATGGCAACCTTGGAGAGAACGAAGTGTAGCCCATACCCGTGACAGAGGGACAGTGGAACCAAGGGAAGAAACGAATCGTTCCCAACATATCCGCTTGCTCTGTTTGATTAAATAACGGGCTTTAGCGCGAAGGCGTTTAAAAGTAGTAAGGCTGGCTACGGATGGGTGCCTCTTGAAGTGTTGCAAAGCTCGACGGCGGTCACGGATGGCAATGGCAATGGCCGGACTCCACCACGGGACTTGCCGGTGACGAAATAGTCCAGATGAGCGCGGGACAGCAACGTTAGCAGCGCGAACAATCGCGTCAGACACGTCACGTAGGACGTCATCAATACAACCCGACAAAGAGGGAGAAAACTCGACCTGTGCAGTGTATAGAGGCCAATCGGCGCGGTGGAAAGACCAACGAGGTAACCTGTCCATCGGGGAGCGCGAAGGGAGCGTGAGAATCAACGGGAAATGGTCACTATCACAAAGGTCGTCGTGTGGCGACCAGTGTAATGAAGGGAGGAGAGAGGGAGAAGAAAGAGAAAGATCAATGGCAGAAAAGGTACCATGACCAGCACTGAAATGAGTAGGGGAGCCATCATTAAGAAGGCACAGGTCGTGGTCTGCAATAAATTGGTCTATAAGAAGACCTCGTCTAGATGGAAAGGCACTGCCCCACAAAGGATGATGAGCATTAAAATCCCCAAGGAGGAGGAAGGGAGGAGGAAGTTGCTGAAGAAGGGTGGTTAAGGCAGCAGGTGTAAGAGCCCTGTCAGGAGGGAGATAAAGATTGCAAACGGTGACTGCAGAGTCTAAGTGGACCCTAACAGCAACCGCTTCCAATGTAGTTTGGAGAGGAATCCACGTGCAAGCAATGTCGGTACGGACCAACGTACAAACGCCACCAGAAGCCCGCAAGGGTCCGACCCGATTGCGACAGAAAACACGGAACCCACGGAGGGTCGGTGAGTGAGCATCAGTAAAATGTGATTCCTGGAGAACCACACAAGCTGCAGAGTAGGACGAAAGAAGGGATTTCAATTCCAGAAGGTGTCGATAGTAGCCATTACAATTCCATTGGAGAACCACAGAACGATGGGTTAAATGAGGGCTGAACACGCTAAATCCAGTCATACTGCCGGGTCCCCACCCGTCACAGACAAGGAGGGGGCGACATCCATAAACGACAGGTCAGAATCCAGTTGTGAAGTCGGGGAAGGGACCTCCGGTGACACCAGAGGCTCTTTGTCCCGGGACTTATGTTTCTTCTTCTTTTCAGGCTGAGATCGAGGAGGGCTGTGTGGCATAAAGGAGCCAGCTGCAGCAAGATCAGGAACAGAAAGAGACCGGGCGACCTGGGGGCCGCCAGACCGCGGCTCTCGCGGTCGCCGCGCGGCAGCAGACCTTTGACCTGGAAGGTGCCGGGAAGGGGCATCCCGGGAGAGGCGCCCTTGACCGGCAGACGCCGAAGGAGTGGGACACTTCTCCGGCTGGGGAGGGGGAGCAGCACCCAGAGGAGAAGGTGTGGGAGCCGCAGGGGAGGGGGGGAGGAGTGGGGTCCGGGATGGGGGTAAGGAAGGGGGGGGAAGGGGGGAAGATGTAACCAAGGCGTAACTTGATGTCATAGACACAGGGTGCAGTCGTGCATATTTCTTACGGGCCTCTGTGTAGCTTAAACGATCGAGGGACTTATACTCTTGGATCTTTTTTTCTTTCTTATAAACTGGGCAATCTGGTGAACGTGGAGAATGACGACCACGACAATTTACACATACAGGAGGGGGAACACAGGGACTCCCCTCATGGAGTGGACGTCCACAGTCACCACAGAGAGGGTCCTGGGAACAGCGAGAAGACATGTGGCCAAAACGCAAGCACTTAAAACACCGCATAGGAGGTGGGATGTACGGCTTCACATCACAGCGATAGACCATAATCTTAACTTTCTCAGGAAGGGTATCCCCTTCAAAGGCCAGGATAAAGGCACCAGTATCAATACGGTTATCTTTAGGACCCTTCTGAACACGCCGAACAAAGTGAACACCCCGCCGTGCGAGATTGTCCCGAAGTTCCTCATCAGTTTGAAGGATGAGGTCCCTGTGGAAAATCACACCTTGTACCATATTTAGAGACTGGTGAGGGGTAATAGACACAGGAATTGTGCCAAGATGGGTACAGGCACGAAGGGCCGCAGATTGGGCAGCTGAAGTAGTTTTAATCAGCAACGAACCCGACCGCATCTTGCTCAGGGAGTCCACTTCGCCAAACTTGTCTTCAATGTGTTCCACAAATAATAAAGGCTTGACACTGGTGAAAGTATCTCCATCAGTCCTGGTGCAAACTAGATAATGGGGGAAAGGTTTTGCCCCTAGACGACGGGCCTGACCCTCTTCCCAGGGGGTAGCCATGGAAGGGAAGGCCGAAATGGCAAGAGAAGCAGCACTTGAGGAATCAGTACCACGCAGAGAGACGGCCGCAGAACGGCCAGAGTTTTGGACCCTTATGCGTTTCATCTGCATAGCGTCCGCCCTGATACCACCCACTCCGATCAGGGGCTCTCCTCACGGGCGCCACCCAGCCACAGCAAGGGCCGTCTGGCACGGCGGCCATTGCCGGGAGTTCCGATGCTCCAGGATGACGAGCAACCACTCCAAGGCATGCATGAGGAGGTCACAGCTCAGGTATCAGAAGTGTGATCCCTGTGTGTTCAGGGGGCTCAACCAAAAGGGTACATAGCGACCCCACCACACGGGCTGGCTACCGTGCTGGCTATGCACCCTAGCATCAGACCACGACGTGAAAGAAAAGGTGGAATTTACTAGGAGGGCGCACGTCGGAGACACTAGGTAAGGTGCTCTTCCCCAAATGGCTCACACTACGGAAGAGAAATTTTGGAATGGAGGTCAAACCCCAGAGGGGGACCAAGGAATGCCAAAAGGAGGAGATAAGTACGCAACAAAGCCAGAGAGTAAAACCAACAGAACCAGGAGGATAGCGGGGCCAACATAAGCAAGGACACCAAGAGAGGGAGAGGAGAGGGCGAGGGGAAAGGAGCATGGAGGGGAAAGGAGGGGAAGGAAAAGGAAATGCAGCCCGGGAGAGAAAGAAGGCTGCAATGGCTCGGGGCCCCGTGCTCGCCACGCACGTATCCACAAAAGAGATGTGGACCCCCTGGGGGGGGCAAGTGTCTGTCTCCACTCGAATCCCTGTGATCCTGCCTTCACGATATCTTCGTGAGATATTCATAGGAGGAAGCAACATATTAGAGGGGAACATTCACTCTTCGAATTTTAACGGCAAACCACTCCGACACAAACGACGCCTCGCTTGTACCTCGGTGAGCATCTCCGTGATATTTTCAAGTTTACTAAACGAAATAGTGATGAAATGGGCTATTCTCCATTGGACCTTTTCTATATCTCTATCACTCAGGATGTAATTAAAACGTTCCTCCTCCTTCATCCCGTAAGATAACATCCTTACAACGATTTTTTCAACTATAGAATATTATTCGAAACTTGCATGTAAGAAATAGATAATCGGCTTCATTACACAAGATTAATATACTTGGAGTGCATCTAAAGCGCCAAGAATCCGTTGCTTGTCGTTATGTTATAAATGTCACAAAATTCCCTACAAATTTCACTAATACAGGTAGACTGTTCAGTTCAGAAGGAACAGGAATTTATTGGCGCCGTGCCACTGTTGCAGTATTGCATTTCCCGATCTAGTAGGCGTTTATTGGCTACATTCTCGATCTGGAAGTATCTTTTCTCCGGAGGGATCGAGTCTTTGTACCGTTCCCGGAAATGCCGGTTCCTTGCGTTCCACGAGCAGGATGCGTCTGCTACGAAGAAAGAGGGCGTCTTGTTCTGCTTGCTACACGAGGAACCTATCAGGAAATAACCTTCGAGGTCTTTGAGATGTGCTGCCCAGGAGCTGTACTAGAAAATAAAACCGTTGCTGTTCCAGTGATGGAGTTTACAGACAACGCAGAGTTATCAATGAAGTGGCGTCTCCACTAGTGCTCCTGTAAGGAAAATTTCAATTCTAAAGTAAGGCTAAGCAATAGATTCTCCTTTCGTTTCTCCACCTCTGAAGGCACACTCCTTAGTGCGCGCATTATGTAATGAAAAGCTAATAAGAAACTAAAAGCGACTAAAATTCCTTCCTCCGATACAGCTGCCACCACGAAAAATCGTTGACTGAAGAAAACTGGTAGTGAAATATGGATGGGAAAACCGTAACAAAAGAGAACACAAGCGTTTTAGATGTGGTGCTATAGACGAATTTTGAAAATTAGGTGAGGTGAAAAAATGAGGAAGTTCTCCACAGGATCGGTGAGATATATGGAAGACACTGACAAGAAGGAATAGGACATGTGTGGAGGAAAAAAAGAAAGAAGATGACTGGTCAATATCGGTACGTGTCATAATATTTCTATTTGGTTTCATATTATTTCTCTCTTTACGTAGTAGTAATAGATTAATAACACCGTTTTCTTAATTTTCGATGGAGGTATACGTGAAGTATTCCACCAGTATGCGTAGCAGGAATACGTGAGATGGTAAAATAGTGCTTCCCTGCCATAAATCATGTCGAACATTCAGTTAAAATAGTTGTTACTCATTTCTAGGCCTTTATGGAAATTAAATAAACCATAAAGTTGCACCTAAGAATTTGTTAGTCTGACAGATCCTAGTGTGTGACACGACGGGAGTCATATCGTTTCGACCAATAGTGCCCTTGTTCCTTTTGTAACATTATGAAACCTAGATAATTGGTTACATAAAACTAGAAACAATAATGGACAGCGTAGGTCTTTCTTCATGTACAATTTTCCTGCCTTCTAACTCACTTGATTTCATGATCTACTCAAAGCGCAGCCATTCATTCCAGAAATATATATATTATGAAATGAAGGAATAGAAGGAAATAAGCACTTTTTATAGGTTATCCATTTTTTTAATAATTATCCTGCGGCCATTGACGACGTACAATGACACAGTCTGAAAGGATACGGAATGATAAATTCGTTTGGCTGCATCTAACTGGAGTAGGATTCCCCGCTTGAATTCCGTATAATAACATCATATGAGCTTTCCGACGTATGCCCTTTAACCGAAACGGTAATGGAGATATCTTCTCCATAGGTCCTGTGAGCGTAAAAATCTCGTTTCCCGGCACAAATCGAAATTCAAGATGGCCTTTAGATACTTCACATGGGAAACCGATGTTTCTGTAATACTCACAGTTGTCTGTCCTTCGCCTTGTTTTTCCTGTTTCCGACCGTACAAGAGATATGTACTTAAAGGCGTAACACTACCTTCAGTATAGTAATGTTATCGTGTCCTAGATGCTAATTTTCCTCTATTATGGTTTACGAAACGTTGCTTCAGTATTCCTTGCGTGGGCAGTTACTTCTGTTTTACGTCATTGTTAATTCGGTTAGCACAGCACATAAAAATTTTGTTCTCATTTTGTCTGTCGCACTCAGATCTCATCATTTTAAAATAACTGTTCCCTCGTTTCCCCTTTGCTGCAAGAAGTGTGCGATACCCACGGATGTTATGTAGCATCTGTGTTCTTCTATTCAATAAAAATCGAGTCACGTAGTATTTTACACAGTATTATACCTCAAATTACATGTGTTTTCCAAGAAATCTGCTTTCCGAAACGACTCTTTTTACTCTCTGTAGCTGTCTCTAGTACCATGGACGTTATTCGATTAAGCCCTAAGAGATGTACTATGATCCCGTCCTTTCATGTCCTCAGTGTTCCTCTCTTCGCCGATTCCGAGGAGAAAAATTTCTTACCTATCGGTGCACCTGAATTTCAACATCTTTATGAAGCATTACATCTCAAATGCTTCGATTCTCTTTTGTTCTGTAGTTTTCCCACAGTCCATGTTTCACTACCATACTACAGTGCTGTGCTCCAAACTTACAGTCTCAGATACTTCGTCCGCACATTGAGGCTATGTTTTGTATTAGTAGACTTCGCCAGGAAAGCCCTTTTTTGCCAGTGTTGATCTGCTTTTATGTCCTCCTTGTCCTCCTTGATTTTACTGCCTAGAAAGTAGAAATTCTTGACTTTCTCCGTAATTCTGAATTCTGATAAGTTTCTAGCTCTTCACATTTCTGCTGCTTCTTCGACTTCTTCTTAATCCATATTCTGTACTCATTAGACTGTTTATTCCATTCAACAGATACTATAATTCTTCGCTTTCTCTTAGGAAAACAATGTCATCAGCGTGTCTCATCACTGATATCCTTTCACTCTGAATTTTAACCGCGTTCTTGAACTTTTTTTCTTTATTTCCGTCATTGCTTCTTCAGTTTATAGATTGGACAGTAGTGGCGAAAGGCTACATCCCTGTCTTACAATCTTTTTAATCTGTGCAATTCGTTGTTGGTCTTCCAGTCTTTTTGTTCCCTTTCGTTTCTTGTACATATCGTGTATTACCCGTCTTTCCCTATAGTTTTCCTATTTTTCTCAGAATTTCGAACAACTTAGACCATTTTACATTGTCAAATGCTTTTTCCAGGTCGACAAATTTTGTGAACGTGCCTTGATTTTTCTTCTGTCTTGCTTCCATTGTCTATTGCTACGTCAAAACTGTCTCTCTGGTGGCTTTACCCATCCTAAAGCCAAACTGATAGTCATCTAGCAGATACGCAATTTCCTTTCATTCTCCTGTATATTATTCTTGTCGGCAACATTAACTACAGCATTTCTTGCTGATGATTTTGTCTTATCTCAGGGCCGCTTACTAAAGCAAATAGCCGGTACAAACCTGAATATGACTCAGGTGTTTGTCGATGAGGATATTTGACGAGAAACTCACATAAACAACAGAGGGTCTAAGGTAAATGACACTTCCCACCTTAAGATGAGCCGAGATGAGCAAACGACGCGGAATTTAGTAAAAAATGCCGGCGATCACTTTTCTTCGCACAACTTACTTAGCTCGCGTCTTGTGAAAGTGTCTCGTAGCTGATGTCCCAATCACTTTCTTCCTCGCTGGTTGCAGGCTTCGACGTGCAAGCAGAAAACAGTGCTTAACGATGTGGCAAAATGGAAAGTCTTCAGTGCTATTGAAATTGCGAAGTAGAGGGAAGTCACTTGACTTTACTTCTGTTCAGGAAACTGAAAATCAAGGAATCGTTCTGAGAGCCAGGCTACCATCGTTAACGCAGGAAAGTTTCCGAATTCTAATTAAATTTAGAGCACCTTAAAACTATTACAAATCCCACAGTTCAGAAGAGATCACACACAAATGATTTCCGAAGCAAATTTTTAACGATTTGATTAGTTTTACTTTAAATCGCACTCGGTACATTGAAGCTATTTGTTTCCTCCGCGGAAACAGATCAGTTGCGTGACCCAACGTGTTCACTAGTCGCTACCGTACAACGAGATGAATCTTCCTGGACTGAGCGTCATAACGTAGCAGTAAAAATGCAATAAAATGTAGGCGGAGATGTGACATCAAATCCACAGTTCCTGTGACTGGTTAGATTATACACGAAAAGTTCGTCGATTTTACTGCGCTAGTCACTCTTATTTTAAACGTCACTATGCATTTCGATAGTCATGTCAACGCAATGAGATGAAGGAAGACGCTTTTACAATGTGCTGTTTATTCTGAGTGCAAAACTTAAGGACGAAAGTAACTTTTGCATGGTGTGTCGCTGCGAAGTAACATAGCTCGATGCGAATTGGACCGTCCATAGAAAGTTCTACTACATTACAGAAGGTAAATGAAAGAAATAGCCAATCGACGAACAGGAATGGTACTTTTATTCAAAGACAATAAATTGAAGATCATCCCCTCGATATTAAAAAAAAGTGGGACATGGCTCTCGATAGGGTGTGTGATCGCATTGTCATTCTGAAAACTGGGGTCAGGACGGACTGAAATCCTGAGAAGACGCTGTTGGGGAATGAGCACAGTGTCGGTGTTCAAACGTTTGGAGGTCAATATGGTCATGCAACACTATAACGTACCATACCATAACACCTTCACCACCTCCCCCCCCTCCCCCTGCTACATTTGATGAATTTTTACACTATCACATTTCGTCATTTAAAGTTAATATTTCCTGGACATCTACCAGACCGCATCTTTTTACCTATTTGATTCTCTGCTGCCACTCTGTCATCTCTCAAAGCTACACATTATTCTTATATTGCTTTTCCCTGTTTCAGTCAAATGTTGCCTAAGTCTCTGTCAAATTCTCAACAGGCTCTTGCTTCTTCAGTTTATCCAGGTCCCATCGCCTTCATTTCCTACTTTTTTGTAATTCCCTACGTTTTAGACTGTTGTTCATAATTAATAAATTGTGGACAGAGTCCACACCTGCGCCTGGAAATGTGTTACAATTTAAAACTTGGCCTCGAAGTCTTTGTTATGTCACTATATAATTAAAGTGAAGCCTTGAGGGGAATCCAGGCTTACATGTTAATTGAATCGAGTGTTAGCGTTGATTAAATTATTCTCTGTCCAAAATTGTACCAGATGGTTTCCTCTTTCATTCCTTTTCCTTAGTCTGTGGTTTCCTAGTATTTTTCGTTCTCTCCCACTTTCTAATGTTAATTCCAGTCCCACAACACAATTATATTATCGCCTTCCTTACGTATGTGACTAATTTCATCTCCTCATACCTCTTTTAACCTCTCCGCCTGCAGAGCCAGAGGTCATACAAACTTTTACAATTGTAATGGTTGTTGGCTTCTTGTCGACCTTGGCTACAGTTCGCTATGTTATTCGTAGTAGCTTATTTCTGCACATATTTTCTTAATATTATTAGACCTGCTCCTGCATTTCAAATATTTGATTTCATATTTATAACACCATACTTATTTGACCGAAAGTCCTATACTTCGTGAAACCGAGCTTCACTAATTCCCACTAAATGTAACTTCATTCTAACGTAGCTACCAGATTAAGAGGTCTATTATTCCACGCTCCAACGCGTAGAACACGTTTAGATTTTCGTTATGACGACGTCCTCCTGATTAGTCCCCGCCCGGAGATCCGCATACCTCCGTAATATTTTACGCAAGAGAACCCCATAATAATTAACCTATGCGGTGGAGCTGCATGCTCGCGGGGAACATTACGGCTGTACTTTTCCACTTGTTTCCACCAGCACAGCAGTGCCGTATTGGCTGATGTTGCCTGGCCGCACCTGTCAGCCATTCATTCGGCCTGTTATCTCTGCAACTACTGAAAAGGCTGCAGCGGCTCTTCGGGAACCGCGCTTCTTCTAGCCTCTCAGCAAACCAATAAAAATACTCTCGATTGCGTTTTCAGATTTTTTATTTGTTGGCAATCGGTTTCGGCCCTTTCCTCAGACCACCTACAGGCTCACACCGCCATTAGGGCTGCTGGCGGCAGCACACGGAACGAGTTCCGTGGTAGTACGGTTGAGTGACAACCGTCCACTAAAACATGCCTTTAACTTGGTAAGATGCCGTTATTCTAGCCGATGTGTGGTTATTCCTGTGGACAAATGGGGAATGACGTTGGGGATGATTAATTGGATATTCAGAAACGTTACAGAGATGCGATAGAGATTTTTTTAGATACGTCACATGAGATTAACAAAAGTTCAGGTAAATTTCTTTACCTTCTACCTTAATACATTCGTTACCTGATCTTACAGGTACGACCTCCAGCCTACTTGCAGTATCGGATTCTACAACCATTTCCAGCAGAGCAATTTTTAAAAAATTTTTGATTTGGGATTTTTCTCTCATAGCTCTACTCATAGCTAGATCGAAACATTCTTTTTATTTTGCGTATAATATGTATCAATGCTCTAATCAAAGATTGTGAAAGCAAGTATTATTGTTATAGAAGTGTACCGTACTATTTATCCGATGTTACGGAGTTTGACATCTTTCCATATTGATCCTTTTCGAAGATAACTAGGAGCCTGCAGTCGTATGAAGAAGAATTCTGAGTAGCTCAATCAAAAACCTGAGCACACGCTCAAAGGCGGTAAAGCTATTGGACCTTAAAAACATTGCATTACGTCAGTCCCGCGGAGAGGGCCTGTGGGATATGGAAAGAAGTGAAAGATGTACATTTAATTAAATATGGTGCTACTTTGATATTTGCCAATGAGGTTATAATTTGAAAGAGACAGAAACGCTGCTGGAAGGGCGAATTAACCGAATATATAGAGTTTTGAAACAAGGAGACAAGGTGAAAATCAGCAGAAATAAAACAAAGATAGTCGACTGTAGTCGAATTAAATCAGGCGATGCTGAGACATTTAGGTTAGCAAATGAGAGACAAGAAGCAGTAGATGAGTAATGATATTTTGGCAGGAAAATATCTGATTAAGGCCAAAGTTGAGAAGATGTAGCATGTAGTCAAGCAAGAGCAAGAACAATATAGTTGAAAAGAGAATTTGTTGACTCAGAATGTAAAGAAAAATGCTACAAAGTATTTTCTGAAGTTATTTTTCTGGAGTGTAGTTTTGTACGGAAGTGAAACGTTGACGATGAGCAGCTCGTACAAGAGGGGAATTCAAGTTTGAAATGTGGTGATGCAGAAGAAGCTAGCAGATTGGATGGGTGGGTCGGACAATCAGGAGGTACTGAACTGAATTCGAGACAAAGTAATTTATTGCACAATTTGACTATTAAAAGGATCGGCTAAAAGGACACCACCTGAGACAGCAAGGATTCGCCAGTTTGGTATTGTATCAATTGAAGGCATGAAGTCTGAAAATGAGTCCGTGATCATATAGTAGCATCTTATTTTAAAGGTCCGCCTCGATCACCCAAACTTTTACACTTCACTGCTACTGCCATCTCCAGATCTGTTACAAATAAAAACAGTGGTGTAATGAACTAAGTTCAGTTAGCTAAAGATAGCTCTACTAGGGTTGGAACTTAAATAGTGCTAACTACAACCGATACAAAAGAGTTACATGTTTGCATCTTTTACTATCCTTCAAAGTGGTCACCAGCGTTGTGTAGAACCCGTTGCCTGTGATGTTGAAGGCGTAGTATACGGTTAGCAGAGCCTGTTCTGTTGATGGAAAAATCCTAAGGAAAACTTAGTTCACTCACGAAAGAGGTAGCTTACAAAAGCCCGGATGACTATTTCAGGTGTACCGTTATGTCAGTTGAGGTTCAGTTTTGGTTGCCTTTGAGCTAGGATTACTAGATGACGTAGAAGAAAATACAAAGGCGAGCACCGTTTTTCGTCACGGGGCATGTTTGGTAGAGAGCGTCCAGCTGCAGTGGAAGATTACTCAACAAAGATGTAGTGAACCACAGTGTGATTTATGGCTAAAAGTCGAAGGGACTGGAGGAAGTTTAAAGTAAAGTTAATCTATTTTCTCCCACAGTCGTATCATGTTAAGACTAGGCGCTAATATCAGAATAAATCAAGTTTGTACGGTTTATCGCCGCTCTTCTAGTATATTATTTGTCGAATACTATCCGTAACACACATAAGATTGACTGCGAAATACAGTCAATGTAGTCGTAACTTCCCTTACTCTAACTTGCAGCTATCTGTTGCTAAGGTTTGCCATTCCTCATTTAGTTCCTTTTCTGCTGGAGTTGTCTTAATTCACAGCATTTCTCAGAAATATTTATGTAGAAGCAATGTGCTTTAATCTTTCTACATGTCACATTTGGCAACTCTGAGCTCAAGTGAAGACTTAGAGAAAGTCGTTTCTCTGCATACTGTTTGCAACTCTAACAGCGAACGAAAAATTCAGTACTGGTTTGCGAACTACCTTTATCCTTACACATTAAGGGGAGTATGTACTGTGGTGCGTCGTCATGCCGTAGTTTCTTATTTATTATACACACATCAAAATAGTTTTGCATTACGCCGGTTCCCAGAACTCCTGAACTGTGGACATTGTATCACAGACACAGTTCCTGTGACTGTTTTGAGGGGTCAGCCAAAGACATAAACAACCATTCTTGACCAGAGACTATTAGACGGAGAGGGCCCGACAGCAGATCAGTTCCAGTCATTCCACCAGGAAGGAGGTAGACGGCTCGTGTTGTCTGCAGTTTAACCATGCCATACCATTAACGGGAGTCCCGATGCCCCAGGGGGATGGGCATCTACCGCTTGGCATACGTGGGGAGTTAACGGTGCAGTCATCAGCAGAGCGATCCCTGTGTGGTCAGGGGCTACAACCAACAGGGTACATGGCGGCCTCACCTCAACTGACTTGCTACCATGCTGGATATCAGGTGCAAAGAAGTCCATGATCATCATCGACGCAGAAATCAACACTGTATAGTGCGTGGTGGAAAACGCACCCAGGAAGGCGTCCTTGCCCAAGGGATGGAGAATGGGCAGGACTGCAATGCGACGACGAGAAAGTGGGCTAAAGATCTCAAAGCACAATGGACACGATGGACCTTGTAAGGCGCCCTTCCCAAATTGGCTCGCTCTTCGGGAAAATTTTGAAGAATGGAGGTCAAACCCTACAGGGGACCATCATATAAAGGATGAAACGTGTGAAACTCCTTTTAGTCGCCTCGTACGACAGGCAGGAATACCTCGAGCTTATTCTAATCCCCGGACCCGCAGGGGGCCTCTGCAATTGAACTACTGGGGCGCAATACAACGAGCCAATAAATTTGCAGCTCGGCCACAGAGGGCCTCTGCGTACAGCAAACGCAAAACAGGTGGTGTGCGCAATCGCGAGAAAGGTCGATCCTGCTGCAGACATTTTGCTGCATCTGTCGTGGCATGTACGGCCAATCGAATGCAAGTCTACCTCCACCATACAAGTATTTAGAACCACGCCATCCCCTATCCAGGAGGGCTGGGTGGCGCCCATGGGAAGAGCCCCCGATCGGAGTGGGTGGCATCAGGGCGGATGACACGCGATGAAGCGTAGTGCATCATCTCTTCCTAGTGGTGAAACACCCGTAATCTCTAAACGTTCACGAGCTCAACTTAACGCACAGAAGTGCGACCCCAAATTTTCCCCTCCCTGGCCACACCATGGGAGGAACGTCAGGCTAAGAATGGCAGTGGATCTTATTCTCCCCAGTACCTTGTATGTTGGAGAGCTGATGGGGAATCTTTCATAACAATGAAGCTTGAGTATTTTGTTGAGCATTTAGAGGACAATTTCGGAGAGGCGGAGGGCTTGTCCAAAATGAGATCTGGGTCTCGATCAAAACAGCATCCTCTGTGCACTCACAGGAGTTACTCGCTTGTGACAAGCTGGGGGATGTTTCTGTAACCATTACGCCCCATAAGAGCTTTAATATGGTGCAGGGTATCATGTTTTACAGAGACCTTCTCTTCTAGTCCGACGATGAGCAGCTCGACAATTTAGAGTGGCGTGGTGTACATTTCGTTTGGTATGTCCACCAGGGTCCGAAGGATAATCAGGTTACCACCGGTGACCTAATCTTGGCCTTTCAGGGTGATACATTGCCCGAGAAGGTCAAGCTGATGGTCTGCCAGTGTGCGGTAGATGCGGTGTTTTAAGTGCTGGAAGTTCGGCCATATGTCTTCCCGCGTCACATGCCGAGATTGCGGACGCCCATCACATCCCAATACCCCATGTGCCCCGCCTCCCATCTGAGTCAACTGTGGAGAGCACCATTCGCCTTGCTCGCCTGACTGGAGGATTCTCCAGAAAGAAAGGAAAACCATGGAGTACAAGACCCTCGACCGACTGACCTACACTGAGGCAGAAAATTTGAACGCCTGCATCCTGTGCGTATGACATCGTCTTACGCCGCCGCTACAGTAGTTTTGGCGCCATCAGCTCCGCCAAACCTGGTCACCTCTCAGAGCCGGAAGACTACAAATGGCTGGTTCAAATGGCTCTGAGCACTATGGGACTTAACATCTGTGGTCATCAGTCCCCTAGAACTGAGAACTACATAAACCTAACTAACCTAAGGACATCACACACATCCATGCCCGAGGCAGGATTCGAACCTGCGACCGTAGCAGTCGCGCGGTTCCGGACTGAGCGCCTTAACCGCGAGACCACCGCGGCCGGCCCCACTTCCAAGCCGGAGAAGCGTAAGTCTTCTTCGGCTTCTCTCGCTACGAAGGGGTCCCTTGGGTCACTCCATTTCCAGGTTTCTTCTAGTGGGAAAAACGACACCTGCAAGTGGCTGAAGAGCCCAAAATCAGCTGGTCGTGGGGCTTCACGCTCATCCTCAGTTCCGGAGACTGAGCCAGTGAAGTCCTCGCAGCTAGGGAAACCGAAGGAGCAGCGAGAGAAATCCAAAAAAGAAAAACCCTCAGACCGAGGAAATTGCGGTGGCACCCACACCAGCGCTACCTACAAGCTCTGTGGCTGAGGATGGGGGAGGAGATTTTGGAGTCCGCTGAGGACCTAGATCTCGCGAGACCCTCAGACACAATGGATATAGACTGCTCAGGCAATAAATTGGTGGCAGCAGGTGACTCTGAGGCTTAAACTGCCTCAGTGAATGTTCCGTGCCTTCCCAGTCTTACGATGTCATCCTCCAGTCGAACTGCGGCGTTTTTTCCACCGCCTGGCTGAGCTACAGCAACTGTTAAGTTTTACATCTGCTATCTGCATTGCCCTCCAGGTAACCGGGTTCCCCTCTGCGGCTATAAGGGATATTATAGGAACCATAGCGAGTGTCAGGTGGAATTTGCGTTTATGTCCTAAACTCGGTCTGTAGTGAACATGTGACCCTTCATACCCCTCTTGAAGCTGTGGCTGTCAGAATAAGGAAGACAGAGGAAATAACTGTCTGCAATGTATATCTTCCTCCTGATGGTGCACTATCCCTGAATGTATTAGCTGCATTGATAGATCAACTCTCTAAACCTTTCCTACTTCTGGGAGATTTTAATGCCCATAACACCTTGTGGAATGGTACCATGCTTACTGGCTGAGATGTCTAAACTTTACTGTCGCAATTCTACCTCTGCCTCATAAATACTGGGGCCGCCACACATTTCAGTGTGGCTCATGGTAGTTACTCGGCCATTGATGTATCCATTTGCAGCTCAGGACTTCTCCCATCTATCCACTGGAGAGCACATGACGACCTGTGTGGTAGTGACCACTTCCCCATCTTCCTGTCACTGCCTCAGCGTCAGGCACACGGACCCCTGCCCAGATGGGCTTTGAGCAGGGCGGACTGGGGAACTTTCACCTCTGCTGTCACCACTGAATCTCCCCCACGCGGTAACAGCGATGTGATGGTTGAACTGGTGACTAGCACAATCTTTTCTGCGGCAGAAAACGCGATCCGTCGCTCTTTAGGGTGCCCGAGGCGTAAGGCAGCCTTTGGTGGTCACCGGAGTCGCTGAAGCAATTAAGGAGCATCGGCGAGCTCTACAGCGGCAGAAGCGGCACCCTTCCCTGGAGCACCTCATAGGCTTTAAACGCCTCCGTGCCCGTGTTCGCTACCGTATCAACAACGGAAGGAGTGGTGGGAGAAATACGTCTCCACCATTGGGTGCCACACGTCCCTTCCCAAATCTGGGCAAAGATCAAACGTCTTTTCGAGTACCAGGCCCCAACAGCTGTCTCCGGTGTTACCATAAATGGCGAGTTATGTACCGAGGCAAATGCGATTGCCGAGCACTTTGCTCGAGACTGGAAGGGAACGTCCTCTCATTCACTACACGCTGCAGTGAAGCCATAACGCCCCATTTACAGAGCGGGAGCTCCTCAGTGACCTTGCACGTTGTCCCGACACGGTTCCTGGGCGTGATCGCATCCACAGCCAGATGATTCAACATCTCTCATCTGAAACTTCCTGGCAGATTAAAACTGTTTGCCGGACAGACTCGAACTTGCCCGCGAAAGGCACAGGTCCCGAGTTCGAGTCTCGGTCCAGCACGCAGTTTTAATCCGCCAGGAAGTTTCATATCAGCGCACACTCCGCTGCAGAGTGAAAATCTCATCTGTCATCTACGAGCGACATCTTCTCGTCATCTTCAACCGGCTCTGGTGCGATGGCGTCTTTCCATCGCAGTGCCGGAGAGCACCATCATTCCTGTGCTCAAACCCAGTAAAAACCCCCCTTGATGTGGATAGCTGTCGGCCCATCAGCCCCACCAACGTTCTTTGTAAGCTGCTGGAACGTATGGTATGTCGGCAATTGGGTTGGGTCGTGGAGTCACGTGGCTTGCTGGCTTCATGTCAGGGCGGTTTCCGCCAGGGTCGCTCTACCACTGATAATCTTGTGTCCATCGAGTCTGCCATTCGAACAGCCTTTACCAGACGGAAACACCTGATCGCACTAAAACCTACATAGATCCTTTGTCCCTCTGTGTCCTCCACACTTGTGCTTGTAGGGTGGAGGTTTTAATGTGTTGCAGAGTGGCTGGCTTTCCCTTTTTTTCTCGTGGTTGGCCAGCCACTGTAATCTTCTTTCGTGTTTTTCTTCTCTCTTCTGTTTCTAGCGTCTTTTTTTTCTTGTCCTCTTTTGTTTATTTTAGTGTTCGTTGCCTTCCCTTCGTTCTTGTGGCTTTTCGTTTCTTTCCGTTTTGTGTTTTATGTTTCGTCCGTTTTCTCACACTTGCGGCATTGTTTTATTAGGAACAAGAAACCGATGACCTCGTAGTTTGGTCCCTTCTTCCGCCTTTAAACAAACCAACCAACCAATTGCAGAGGCTGTGCTTGCTGCAGCGCGCCTGGCAGAGGTGTGTTGCAGGGTGACTTCCGCGACACGTCACGCTGATGAGCCAAAACGTTACAACTACCTGATCAATAGCCTGTTGGTCCACGTTTGGAACGCAATACAGTAGCGATTCCTCGTGGAATAGATTCAGTAAGCTCTTAAGTTTGCGGATATTTGTGGCAGGAGATGTGTATGCACAGGTCATGCAATAGCTGTAAAATGCGGGCTGGTTGTATGTTGGGGCAGAGTAATGCCTGTGGTAGGGGTTCACATCAGGCGAACCTGGCAGAAAAGATATCAACACGAGTTCACTATATTGCTCATCATACCTTTGCGCTACTATTCTGGCCTATCAAAGTTAGTTATCGTGCTGGAAAATGCAATCAGGGAAGACAACAAGCATTAAGGGATGCAGAAAATCCACTGCAAAGTTCACACAGTCCACATCTGTTATGGTGACTTCAGTCACTATAACAGCTCTCATGAACGCGCAGGTGAATATTCTCCTATAACCTAGTATCGCCCCTGGCATCCTACGTCTATGATTCTCTGAATATTTCGAGGAGCCATTCGCTTCGATGGCCACTGTGACTGGTCACGACCATCGACATGGTGTAACAATAAACTCGATTCACCGAACCAGGAGACAAGTTTCTATTGTTCCACTGTCCAGTTACAATAGTCTTGTGCACACTACGCTCATAATTAGCGATGATATTGGGTCAGCATGGAAACACTGGGCTACGCCTGCTGCAGAGCCCCGTCCCCAACGGTGTGCGCTCAACTGTGTGATCCGTAACACTTGTCTCCACCAGCACTATACTATCACCAGATCTGTCATAGATGGCCACTTATCCTGCCTCTGACTTCCACACTCCGTGATAAGGCGTGGCCTCTGACTGTTCCGTGACCAGACCAGGCACGCACCTCCAGCTTGTAGTCGCTTACTCGTGGTTGCGTGTACCATCAGACACTGTCCTCGGATCTCACGGTGGTAGCACGTGAACACCCAGTGAACTTGGTTGCTTTCAAGATGCTCCTTACAAGGCACAAGACCATCAGTCTATGTCAGTAATTCTCTCCATTTGCGGCCTGTATCAATGTTAGTGACCCCCAATAGCTCAGGCTATGGGGGCTACTGGTTAACTTTCTACAAGCCTTAGTACCGTGCCCATGACGTAACACATCACGTTTGCCTATGGACACGGCAGGGATACGACAAAGAGTGCTGCTAGATAGATGGCGCACGCGCACGCGCGCGATCACTCACACACACACACACACACACACACACACACACACACACACACACACACACACACTCTATAGATATATGAACGGTATAATATATATGTATTATTCCGTTCATTCTTTTCTCTCAATCCCAACCCAGTATTTTACGGCCGTGAAAAAACTCTGCTTCGCCTTATTTGTTCTCATAGTTCGTTCCACGTACCCCACGGTCACCGTCTTATTGTGCTAGTTCGATATCTGACGTAATGCTCCGCCCCGTTTATTCTCATTGTTCAATATCTGGCCCCAGCTCCGTCTCCTTTGTTCTCAAAGATGTTGCAATGGTAGTATAATCGCCGATCACATGCTCCACCACATTGGTTCTTGTAGTTTGATCTCGAAGCCCCAAAACTTGTTCCAACAGAATTTCGATCTCTGAACCTCTGCTACATCAGCTTTGTTACCATCGTTTATTCTGTGTTCCCAATGAATGTATACTGTTTAAATTTGTGAGCGGCTGTCGTCTGGCTTTTGAGACTCGTTCTTTCTGCCATTGCTTCATAAAGACACGAAACACAAAAATAGATTATTGTTTTCAGTATGGAAATACCTATAGCTTTAAACCTTTTTTTTCACAAAACGTTAAAACATGAAACAAAGCTACCATCTATTTTCGACGTCAGCTTGCGTACTAGTGTTCATAGCAGCTATATCTAATACGGAAAATCAACAAGTATCTTTCTGACCTCCTGCTCCGCCAGGTCTATTATCATAGCACAGTCTGACTCCTGGTTCGTCCCTTTTGCTCTCATCCGTTGATCTTTGGACCCTGCTCCACCATCTTCGTTCTTGTAAGTCGGTCTCGAAGCTACGAAAGGTTTCACCATGTCAGGTGGCGGAGTATGACTCAAGTATGTCCGACTTTACTTGCGAACTGTATTTCAATAAATATTTCTTAATTTAATAGACGAGATCTTTCGTGTGTTCTTGGGATGGTGACGTTCAAAAGTAGCCAAAAGCGAGTAGCTGAAGACATGCCTGGCTCCACTTCATATGGGACAGTGGGATCCAGGGTCAGCTTCGAAAGCTACACTATAACTGTCACCTATTTATACAGTGTACATTCATGGGATACATAGACCAAAGTACAAGAATGAAGATATCAGAGCAGGGGGCAGACGTCGAGTTTCTGTTGTAACGTTTTTAATTGTCCAGAGGTCGATCGCCGGAACAAAAATGATGAAGCAAGGGTCGAAAAGTCGAACTGTAACAGTAAAGATAATGTAGCAAGGTTCAGAGACTGAACCTGGAAGGGGATGGGGTTGTCAGGGATTAAACTAGCAGAGCAAGACAGGGGTTCCGGCGTGCACGGAACGAAATACGAGAGAAAACATGGCGGGGCATTAATGAGAGAGATGGAACATCTGCAGTTCTGGTGCCAGGTGGAGCACATAGAAGGAACTAAAAAAAAGTGGAGGAGCAGGGGTTTGAGATTGAAGTAGGAGAGCATGACTGCGCTGTGGTATACACACATTAATTGGCCTTTTCATTTTTTATGATGGTAAAGTAATGAGTCGCGAGTGTGTGTGTGTGTGTGTGTGTGTGTGTGTGTGTGTGTGTGTGTGTGTGTGTGTGTGTGTGTGCCGTCCCAACTCTGTGAAATAAATAACCCTCCGCTCCACGTTGGTAACTCCGGTCTGTAATGTCACAGGTTTACTGCAAAGGACGGTAGGGCACTAAGAGTATAAACTGTCGCCACTGCTCCGCTGAGGCACTTCCCTTACCGCGTCCCGTGACGCAACTCCAGCAAGTGTTACCCAGTGTCATGGCGGCCAGTGGTCCTAATGCACAGGCCCAGCAGTTACGACGTCTAGTTAGATGTTAGAGAATGCTGAGGGACTTCCAGATGAAAGAAAAGCGAAAACAAATAAACGTTTAACGACTTTTATTGGCGATGTCAAGTGCCCGCCACAGTGCTGCTCTCGGTAAGGCAGCCTCGAGTGCACAGTACCTGGAGAACAGTTGGCGGCTGCCTGGTGGCCGCCTTTCTGTTTGCTCGCTAACATACTGTACAGCGGCTCTCTTCAGAGTGGAAACTCTCCTCGTGGGAGGGGCCGGAGTGGACTATTTCTCAGCGCAAGTTGCGGGTAGTTGGCGCGGCGCGCGGTGGCTGTGCCGAAGCGCTCCCCGCGGAGTGCCTGGGTGAAGCGCGCCGACGTCTGCAGCGGCGGCGGACCCTGCCGACAACTTGCTCTTGGCTGCTCCTGGCTGCTGCCGCCAGAGTTTGCGGCTCTCTCGTGACTCCCCTGTGAGCAGAATAAGGGTCACTGCCGAGCTCAAGCAGTGTTCTGCCCTGTCTAGTAGTTTCCTGTTTCTCAGGTTCTTACGTTACTGTGCACTACCAGAATAAAAGATTATAGCTGTTTCTTCGCAGTGTGGATCACAAATATTTGGTTATCCGACGGTTATTCGCAAATTTTTATCAGTCCAACATAATAAAGGTACAAAATTAATACTTTTTTTTTCGTTCATGTAGACAGGCAGTATTGACGTCGCGCTTGATAATAGAAGCAAGAATTAAGAAAAATCAACAAATGCTCGTAGTATTTGTCGACCTATAAAAGGCGTTTGACAATGTGAAACGGTGCAAGGTGTTTAAAATTCTGAGAAAAAATTGGTGCGAGCTACACGGAAACACGAGCAATGGATACTACTGTACGAAGACGCGTCGTTGTTTAACGTTGTTACAAAAAAATTCGAAAAATAGTAGACCGATTTACATCAATATTTTGCGTGATATCCAACAACATCGCCGATTATGAGTGTAGCGTGCACGAGACTGACATAGGCGTATATATTTTTAAATATATGTAGTATATGAATATATGTGTAACATATAAAGGAAAAATGTTGCTAGTAAAAAATCTTGAGAAGCTCCTGTGTGCCAGTCGCCTGCTACCGGGTGACAGCAACAGGTGACGACGGCAGCCGACAGCGACCAGCTGCTCTCGGGTATCCAAACTGTATGACGTCACACGCCACTGTGAATCCGATACTCAAAGAAGCTACGATCCTCCTCCGAAATGTCCTCCGCAGGAGGGGACTAAATATTGGGCTTTAATGTGAAATCCGTTCGATCACAGTATAATAGCCCGAGATGTTTACCCAGATACTACACTAAAACGACAGTTTTATTCACCTTCTGAATCACACTTTTGCAGAGAGGCTAGTCATGAACTTCTAATTATCACTACGAAACAATAAAATTAAGGAATTTGTGTTACGTATATGCCTGAGCCTTGGTACACACTCAGATGCCGGCGACACAGTACCGTACCACACCGCTAGGGGGACCAAGCATAACGGCACAACACCCAAATGATGAAGTGCACTATTCGGTGGTGATTCGTTTTCTTCATTTGTCGTGGAACACCAGTGGGACGATGCGTGCTGATCTGGTGAGAGTGCACGGCGACGGTACACCACCACATCGCACTGTGGCCACGTGTCTCTCAGACTCCTCCAGTGCGGTCGAACGCGTGTGACTGACGAGGGAAGAACTGGTAGACGATGTCTGTCAAGGACCAGGACTCGCAAATGAAGAAAGGCTGCCGTAACACAATGGAAGCGATAACTGACAGATAAGTTTTTAACACGTTGCACGACAATTTGAACACGACGAAGTTTGCCGGCCGATAGTCTCAGCGATTTCTCACGCCCTTCTACATACTCCGTTGAGTAAAGAGGCCTCGGACAGATCAACCTATGTGGCGTCTGTAATCACTTAATCGTCATGTAAGAGCACTGAATATATCACTATGATCCCAAGACAAAGGTACAAACCAGGGAGTGGAAACATCTGGATTCACCCCGACCGAGATGCTCAGCCTTACCGACCAGTTTGTCGCTGTTTCCTTTTGGGTTACCGTGGTGTGGTGCTAACAGATCACGCTCGTCAGGGTCATACCGTGAAAGGAGCGTACTACAAAGCCATGACATTTAAGGGCGTGAATGATACATTGTACTGCGTAGGTGTCCCTAGCACGACGACTCTTCACAAATCTACCATCGAGAAAAAGACAAGAAAAAGTATATAACAGGCATCTGTTGCTGATGTGGCCATCAATACGAAGACTGATTTCATGCAGCTGTCTGCGTTAGCTTATAATGTGCAGGTCTATCCTTACATAACTATTGCAACCAAATTTCACTTCCACATGGTTACCATCTCACCATACTCAAACCTAAGCCTCAATTTACAGTTCTCTACATCCACGCCCCTTCCCACCGCTGTTCCTTCCATTACCAAAATAAGTGTTCCATGATACCTCACAATATGTCCTAACAACCAATCCCGTCTTTTTGCCAAGTTATGACAGAGCTCTGCATCTCATTTGTATCTTCCATAAGATCATTTAAATTCGTCTAAAGTCCAAAACCCTTAATTTCCTTCGTTTTCTGTTAATAATTTCAAGATATAACCTATTCTGTTTTACTGATCTTCCGTCTCGAGTAGAGCTACGTCACCGGTAGACTTTAAACTGTATTCTTCTTTATTTCTTTACCAATTTCAGCTTGGTTCCCTGTAATGCTTCATCAATTTACAAATATCACTCTTTTTATTTTATGCCTACCACCTCCATAATTTGAAGCATAGAGGGGAAAATGATACTTTCGAATCCTTTATCCATTGCTAAATGCACATTCTGTATTTCTGCGCGTATATGTTTTAATATAAAGTGATGTTTCCTTCTGTTCCAGAAGTACTGCTGCTTCTTCCGCCATGACGGTGATAACATCGCTGCTGGCGGTCTTCTGCTTCCTGGGGGGTGAGTACCGCATTGTCCACACTAACAACGGCTGCACAGCACTGTGCGAGAATGTGCAATGCAGAGCCAGCGTTAAAACGCCGGATGTTAAAATTACCTGCGGAACTAGGTGAAGAATTCTAAAGACTCCAGTACAAAGAGCACGCCAATCTATCCTTGAAACAGCTCTTTTATTCACACCAGGTGCTTAGAAGAAATATCTACCGTTCTCGTTAGTAAATTAACGCATTCAGATTACAAACAGCGTTACAGCATTATGCATACGTAATTGAAGACTAAACTTAACAACAAGGAGTATTAAACACTACTAATTTAATCACATTGCATTTTTAAAAAATTAGAGGAATTACAGTATTGAAAATTAGGTAGTTCCATAAAAGCAAATTCATCCTGCACCCGAGTAAGAACGTTTTGACAAAAAAAATAGTGAAGCAATCGTTTGAAGATAAAGAGGACAAGATAAAATTAGAACAAATGGAAGTCTACATACAGATATCCAGACAAAATTCTTGACGCACCAAATGGTGGAAAACTTTAAAATTATATGGACACCATTGTTTAAATTTTAGGACAATATAATGGATAAAACAAGTTTACAGGCGAAGACAACACGATTGAACATTAGGAAAGACTTGACCTCTACCACACCCAACTCCATAGATGAATAAGCCAACCACGGAAAAATGTAACATCGGTGACTTCGCAGTCAATTGAAGCATTCAGACTTACGGAAAATATTAATTCAGTCCTAGCGAATATTGCTCAGCAACAATTTCCACTGCTGAAACATCTAGAGAATAAAAATTTCGTCTGCGCTACCACCTACGATAAGCAGCAATACACGGTACTACGCAACGACTGCTTTAACGATGTTTGATGAAAGTAAGGTCTGCGGCAGATATATACAAAACTGTTATTAGTTACAGGAAGATTGATATGCTTGCACGTAGCTTCATAATGGCCATAAAGTCGAAATAAGCTGATAGCACCGGAAAATAGCACCTTAACAAAAAGTTTTTGAATAGAGCAGCGCTTTGACTTACTAAACATGTAACGTCCTGATAATGGATAACCGCAGTTAACCGCAAGCTGCAGGCACATTTAAGATTTTCCTTCTATGGTCAGTTAAATTTCAACAGTCAAGAGGAGGAGGATGCCAAAATATTTTATAAAACTCATCCTATTTCTACAAATGATGTAGGTACAAATGTGACGTAGATAAAAAAGACAACTTGTCAGCCGATTTCCTCACCCACATACTTCATGTTCATGGCCATGTCTACGGCAGGGATATGTTCTGTTCCTCCTCATAACATATGAAATCTGTTTCTATGGTAATGTGCAATACGTCTTTCAGTGTGTGTGCTCTTAGATTAACCACATTCCAGACACTAACGTTCTGTCCCAGAGAAAAGGCGGGAATTAGATTTCCGTCCCTCGAATGAATGGTTGTTTCTTTGTGAACGATCGTCGTCTTCAATATGACACTGCGTAAGCATTACCAGCTAGAAATGACTCAACTGAACTTCATACACGCTAAATATTCCTACCATTATTCTTTCTACATCAGAAGGAAGAGTTATATTTCTTATGGAGCTGTACTTTCTGGCTCCCTGCTCCTTCTCTTGATCATTTATAGTCACTTCAACATGGACAGTCAAGGGATTACGTTGACAGAAAAAACCTAGATGTAAAAAGAGCTACATGGTTTTAACCATAAAGTTCAGTCAAATATTTTTGTTTATGCTGATAAAATTTTACGACCGTCATTTCTGTTTTTTAACGATTTCATTGAAATTAAAGTTTTTGTTTCAATGAATCGCACAAACTGTATTATGTATTCGTTAGAAGTCAAGAATTGCAGAAGTAATAAGCGTGAAACTAATTAGCTCTCCTTTGAGTTTGAACAATATGCTTAAGTGTTTAATACCACACCATGATTCTTTTAACAGTTGCTATAGAATACGTGGCTCTTGCACAGACCGGAACAGAAGTAAAAATACCCTCTGAAACCCTATACTTCCGAAGAATGAATGCTGCCTGCCACATGTTTCTTTTGGCTGCAAATTTTTCCCTGCAACCGATATCTAGTCTGGTATTTCAAAAGAGATTCGTATGCGATACTAACTAGTGTCAAAGATCGGAAAGAGAGCAAGAAGCATTGCGGATGAAATATCATACACGATAGTGAAGAAGATACCTGTGTTTGAAGAGAGAAAAATTTAGCAGATGATCTCATGCCTAAATATTAGTGATCTATTGTAAGTCCAGACCCCATAGAATGTAGGACAGAATGCTTAATGGCATGGTCTAAGCCCTAAGGAGATGCGGAAGAGGAGGTGAGGATGATGACGACGACGATAATAGATACATATAGGTGAAGAAGTGGAGGGGATGATAAACATGATTATCATGAACATGAATGTGAAGAAGATGTAAACGAAGGTTATGACATATCCCTGAGGCTCAATGACGTGGAATCCTAAGCGCATGCCATTCCGAGCAGCTCTCCATATCACTGAGAGGTGAAGGCTAGATTACAGGCAGACGCAAATTTCCGTAGTCCGACCGACATTTGATACCGCCAGTTTCGAAACATCCGCTTTACCTCGACCACCCGGCCCCACACAATGAAGACTGAAGTGGATACTTAATAAATACAGCATGCCAGTACAATGACAGACAAATGAACGTAGAGCTACGAAGATAAAAATTATATTTACGTTTGCTTAGTCATTATCTACATGGTGACCAAATTATCAATAATCAACCAATGAATTATGTATGTTTGACGGCAATAATTTTATTAGTAAAAGCATACCATGGCCTTAACAAAAATCGTTCTTCCCCTTGGAAAGCGCGAGCCCTCTTTATTACAATATGACTAGGTAGTAAAATTTTTTAGTAAATCTTACCCCTGATATTTTAATTAGTAATTGTGAGGTAATGTACAGAGGGTGAGCATTGGCTTAATAAAGTATCCTTGGCAACAGAGACAATGGAATAGGCACTGAGCTGTCGATTAGGAGATAACTTGAAAACAATATCACAGCAGCTGCCTACGAAAAGAAAATGACATTTAACCATATGGATACACAGGGGCAAAAGTCCACACGGCACAGAGATCCCAATCTAGTGTTTTTCCTACCTAGTGTGGTCGCCTTGCTTCCTCCGTTGCGAGCTTTTATGGTTGAAGAATCAAGCGTGTTCTGTTAATGATTTCCGTATTGATGCTTTCGACACATGAGGTGAGTTTCTTTTTTGGAACTTTCGATGTAAGTATTTACGATATAATTGATGGTGATGTGTCTGCTATAACAAAATCAAAACATAATAGGTATATAAGACATTAATAAACTAAAGTTTGTACTGCCTGGAAACAGATGCAGTACTTACAAGTCACACTCTAAAAAAAAATTAATCCGGCAAGGCGACGTCATGAAAAGTTGAAAATAAGGTAAGATGGCGAGCCGCTAAGGGCTGCTCTTACCTGAGTGAGCACGGGTTGCAGAAAAACTGATGTGCCCACGTTAGAAAGTGTGGGCAAGTAAACATGGTGTTGCTACGAGCGCCATCTAGTAGCCGCAGAAACAACTAGACTACTGTACATTCAAAATTAGGCACATGAAATTGTAATAAAACTGATACAGGCATAACGTAAGCACTAATAATAATAAGATGAAGTTACATATTTATCTCCTTTAAACAGAGATACATTTTGTAACGTAAAATTAAAGTCAGTTATGACATACAAGAAAACAGCAAAGACGTAACAGGAAAATAACATTTCGGCAAACTGCATGAGGAAATTTGAATCAAAGATCAAGCAATGGCTTTATACAGTCGACAAAGTTTTTATTTCGTAGCTGCAGCTGTTCGTTGAGAATGAGGCCATCATGACGAGATAGATGTTTGAAAATCTCTAATTCCTCTAAAACATCTAACCTACGCCCCTTCTTTTAGGTATGCAGAATATTGCTATCGCTAATGGCTTTACATACGTGTCCAGTAATTAAGAGATGATCGGCAAAGGATGAATTTAGGAGACTGGTGCCGTTTTTTCTCAAAAGATGTTCTTTATATCTGATGATTGAAAGCACGTCCAGTTTGCCCTATATAATAGGAGGAGCAGGTGTCACAGATGATCTTATGAACGCCAGAGCTTTCTGTAGGGGAGCGAATGGATTTCAAATTATGAATGAAGTTTCTCTTCACAGATTGTTATTGGTAGAGAAGGCAACATTGCAGTTGTATTTGTTGTGAAGCATGCGCTGAATCTGATAGGAAATGGGTCCTACGAAAGGAATAGAAAAACGTTTTTCTGGGTTAACTTCAGCGCGTGTGTTGTTGAGCGTAGTAGTTCTAGCAGTTTTCTTTTTGAGGACATCGTCCACTATGTTAGGCGTATATTCATTACCGACTGCTATGGTTTTAAGTAAATTAATCTCCTCATTAAACGTTTCTGTTGAAAGAGGTATAGAGGTGGCTCGGTGGACGGTAGAGTGAAAAAAAGCCATTTTTTGAGATTGTGGATGAAAAGCGGAAGCAGGCACGATTTGGTCAGTACACGTTTCTTTTCGAAAAACATTGAAAGTGATGCTATTGTCTCCTATTGTAAGCGTCAAGTCTAAATAATGTAATTGGTGGTTTTCGTTTTCGAGTTCAATAGTGAAAGAAATTTTTTCATGGAGGTCGTTAAAAAGTTTAAATATATGATCAATGCTATCGGCGGGTCCGTTATAGATGACTAGAATATCATCAACTTATCTTGTGTAAGAAAGGATACCTAGTGAAGCGGCTGAGAAACGGTTAAACAGCTTCTTTTCCAAGGAATTGATAAAGATGTCGGCAAGGATGCCGGCTAAAGGGTCGCCCATAGCGAGACCATCAGATTGCTGATACAGTTGTCCGTTGAATTCAAAGTAGTTGTACTTGACAACGACATTAATGAGATTCATAAAATCGGTAATTGTTCATCTGATAGACCTTGTTTAAATTGACGTAAATTTTCTTCCACAATGATGAGCGTCTCATGTACCGGGACATTGGTATTAAGATTTTTAATATCTAAGGAAAAGAGCTTACTGTCTGAACTGCATACTAAGTTTTTTAGAATGTGACCTGTAAGTACTGCATCTCTTTCCAGTCAGTACAAACTTTAGTTTATTAATGTCTTATATACCTAATTTGTTTTAGAACAGTTAATTTAATTCTGAAGACGATGCTCAGAGTAGCGTCGAAACCTGGTCTATTTTGACTTAATATTTGTGACCGAGGGCTTATTTGTTCTAATATAGCTTCATTATTACTTTGACAAGGAGCCATGTATGGCAACTGTTACCAGACGTTCATAAATCTACGCCACGGGGCAACGATCCCACGACCTACCAGAGGCACGTGTCCGCATGCGTACCTTTCTCCCAAAACGCTTGTCTTTTCTTTCTTCGGTTTTACCTGAACGCATAACTTTAACGTATTCTGTGGACCTTAATTTATGGGTCACTATTTCACGTCGACTAAATCAGTACGAAGTCTAGTTCAATTTCATGTTACAGAAACTACGAGAGAAAAACTTCCTCTAGGCCATTGTCTTGTAAAACGTTCGAGGAGGCTAAGAAGCCAATAAAAAGCGGATATTCCGTTAGAAATGCACCTAAAGGGCTTGGATGTAGTGAATTCACATTACGTAAAACACCTAAAGCAGGCTATGTGGTGGCATCATTGAGACGATTCAGATGAGTATTTTCTGAGGCAGAGGAAACTGGATTGGCAGAGCACTGTATCAAGCTTGATTCTAACTCTGACCTTACATTTTAAGATTTCCGACATTTAGCATATCAGTTTGCCGAAAGTAAGACCGTAAACCACTCGTTTAATGTAGAAAGCCAAGTCTGAGGCCTTAGAAAACGAACATCGGGATGATAACTGCGTTGAATAAAACAACTTTGGAACTTCTGAATATAAACATAATTTTCCATCCCAGCGAGTCTATAATGAAGACGGAGCAGGAATAAAGACTGTATAGGAAAACTAGAGAAAAGTGTTCTGAGAAAAGGGCAAAAAGTAATAATAATAATAATAATAATGATAATACGTGCTTCCTTCTGTTAAAATGCTTTGTATGTAAATTAGTAGCATGCTAGTGTTACGATTACATTTTTAATACGATCTCGTTGATGGATAAAATGACGATAACGTTTGCGATGATTTCAGTATAGTAATACATTATACAAGTTAATAATGGCAGTAACTGACAAATACTGTAATTATCTTTTAGTCTGTCATAATTATAATAATTTATTTTGTGTAGAATGTTGCCCCATAGCAATAGGATGTTTACACCAGGCTTGCGGCCTTCTGCCTTTTGTTAAATATAACGTTAACACATCATATTGAGCTTATGGTGTTGTATACAGGATGATCCTAGGTGTTCCACAAAATCTGGGAAAACGGCAGAATGTCTGTAACTTCCCGACACAATATTTGTGCGCAGAGTCTTCTGGTCATTCGTCCCAGCAGGTGGAGAGAGCACTTGAAGCAGGAAAAAATCGTTTCCATTTATTCGTTAACGAAACATTGCATTAAGTACTGTTTGAATTTAAGGAAGTAAAATTTGTTCGTTTGTCTTTTCGTTATCTTCCATTTGTCTAATGTAATGTGCTCCATTGTAGTAACGAGGTTTGCTATACCTCAGCACTTAATATGCATAAAGTGACTATAATAGTTCTGCCAACGTTGCCAACAATAATACAACCACGGTGTGATCGTTCAGAGTCAGTTCACACCATTTATTCCAGTATCAATAATATGCAATGTTTACTGTCGTTCGGAAGAGATAGTACGTTAGCTACAATATATGCCAACATGTGCATGACTCGAAGTCATAATACGGTTGACAGACACTTCCAAGAAATTATTCTAAGTCGATTCAGTAAGCGATGAACTGATGGATGATCCGCAACCTACGAAGACTGTTTACAGTCTGTCCATATCCGCTGACGCTCGCCGTAACTTGGAGGCCTGTCGTCTGCTCCGGAAGAAGACCCGCCGATTGCCTCTTCAGTCGACTCTGCTTTTCGGAACGTGCGGCCCACGTAAATACCCGATAGATGTAATAATACCACGCAACGTTCTATTTCCGCCTTCATGGCAGGTGATGGAAAACAGGGCGGCAAAGGTGTCGTCCTCAGTAGGCAAGATCTTACGCAGTGTCGCCGCTTAACGCGTGGAGAGAAGGCTACCCAAACAACACGTCTGTACCGCGATAAGCCCATGCGTCACTTGTGATGCCGCATTCACAAATACATTTGTTTACGAAAGTCAAAGCCTGATGTTTGCATACCCATGAATCTTTGTTTTTAGTTGATAAAAATACGTAGCTGATAATGGCGTTGTTCCTAAATCAGTTTCAATATATTAATAAATATTAATAAATTCAATTCCTTTACTTTTTCACAAGTAACTTCTTTAAATCATAACTTGTAGAGCAAAATTTTATTTAATCCAATAATGAAACTTCAAACTTGCATTATACTTTTTTAATTCGAAAATTGCTCAAGAATACTATTCATGCGGTCTTGATGCATAGCGCTAAGCGAGCACTTCGGCAGCGAACGAACCACTAGCGGAGCTCCTCACGTGGAGCCAGACCACGTTGAACACGTCGACGCCTGTCATAACAACGTTGTAGAAATGACAGAACGAAATGGCAGCAGAGGCGTCATCGTTCAGGCCGATGTTTGTGCCGAATGGGTAAGCTAGCGAAAGGTATCTGTCCTCATAATTTCGTTGTTGTACAGCGTCGATGGCTGGCGTTTCTGGTTAATCAGTTCAGGTGACTCTACAAACCCTAAAACTTCATAGTTTTTCTTTGCCATCAGTATTGTGTCTGGGTTGATACGGACCTCCACAAATTCCTCTCCAGTGGCAACTATTCGTCTCAGAGTAACTCCTACAACCACAATTTACAATTATTTCTTGGATGTATTCCAGTCTCTAACTTTTCCTACACATTCCTGGATCTACAGCTCCCTCTGTACCATGGAAGGTATTCCCTGATGTCTTAACACGCTACTCCTTTCTTCTTGACAAGATTTTCAATAAATTTATTTGACTATGACTTTGAAGCGACGGATTCCTTGCATATGAAGTTTACTTCCTCGCCGATTCTATTATTAAACTGTCGCGCAGTCCGAGATTTAATTCCACACGTAGAGTCTGATCAAATTACGGCCTGTGTTTGATACAAGCAGTTGAGCAGGAAAATGACCCTTATGCTAGTCTGCTAGTTATACCTCCTCATTATACCTCCTCACTTCGACCATCATTCGTTACTTGGCTTACGAGGCAGCAGAAACTCCCCTCTGAACCTATTAGGAGATCCATTACGTTCAACAGGTCCTCCAATTCCTCCTCACTGTCGCCGAGGACAGGCATCCCATCAGTGAATCGCATCATTCTGAATTTTAACCACAGTCTTGAATATTTCTATATTCTACGTCATTGGTTTACCGAATGTAGACTGAACGGTAGATGGAAATAACTTTAATCTTGGCATATACTCTTCATAATTTAAGCGAATCATAGGTGGTCTTCTGTTCTTAGTTTTCCCGGTTGGCCCTTGTGCATCCTGCATTTTACGCCCGTTTTTCTGAGAATTTCGGACAGGTTGCAACAACATAATGTGTGGAACGCTTTTCCTAGATTGAGAAATGGAGTATTTACACTGTCTGACACTTGCAGGCAATTCATAGCAACACTTACCATGTGTGAACGAGTATTGTGCTGTTGAACAATGGTGCAACCATGCTGTCACGTGAGAGGTGACAAGAGGAGACAGAATGTCCGTGGCGGACTGTTGTGCCATCGGCTCACATCCGAGTCCTGAAGTCAAGCCTGACGTCTTCCGACACCATGACGTGAGAGCACCACTGTGCCACTCCAAAGCATTAGAAGAACGGAAGATGCCTGTCCGGTTTAGTACAGATCCTCTGTTCGTCGCTGAAAACTATGTGGCGTCTTCCGTCAACGAACCTTGCTTCCTGGTAGCGCTACTGCTTGACATGCAGCCGTCTATTTTGTTGAGGTAACGGAAGGCTGGTAACGGGAGCCTATTCATGGGACGATAGCTCCCTAGTTCAGCTGGCCTTTGCCACTCACCTATGACGCGCGTTGACACAGAATGTTGTAGGGAGTCCAGCGGCAGGGGTTACGACGTACTGAGTGCACAAAACGTCGACCCACCTTGTGGAACCTGAACTAAGAGTATGCGTACAGTCACGTTGCTACGCAGTCTAACGGCGGACCGCTGTCACATCCGAATGCCGCACAAATACGAATTTTGCACAATTCAACCAGTCGGCCAAATGGAGACCCACAGTGAAGCCCCATTGGACTGTCGAGGGCTGGTTATCTTTTTTTGACACGAATACGTATGATCCCCGTATCCTTTACAAAGGTTACTCAACATCCGACGCTGTTCACACCTAGTCAATACTCTCCCAACCTGGGCCACGCGGGGTAGCCTCGCGGTCTGAGGCGTCTTGCCACAGTCCGCGCGGTTGACCCCAGTCGGAAGTTAGAGTCCTCCCTGCGGTATGGGTGTGTGTGTCGTACTTAGCGTAAGTTAGTTTAAGTTAGATTAAGTAGTGTGTAAGCTGAGGGACCGATGACCTCAGCAGTTTGGTCCCATAAGACCAGGTTTCCAGTTTCCAGGTTTCCAGTTCTCCCATTCTTTCTCGGGAGAGCAAAATGTCCAATGAACGTACAGTGAGGACATCGCTGCTAACTCCCTCACACCTGGTAAAAACGGCAAACGCGAACAACGCTAGTGCAGTCTGGTGTCCATTATACTTGTCACAGAGAATTGCAGCTCCAATCATTTGCATATCCGCCAATGGTGTGTACGTTGAGACACATAGACATACAAGCACGCCCTCCGGGTGCTTCACTTTTTTGTCAGGAAGTGTACACGGAGAACCGCAGCGGTCCTCTCAACCGTCTCTGGACGCTCTCGAGTGGCCCCCTTCAGCTTTGAATTGTCGGAGACTTCACTACAAGTCTTAGCGTGGCTTAGTCATACGTCGCGACCTGGCTCGAGAAAACACTACGGAGACATCAGGGCACAGAAGCCGGATTCGCTGCCTCTGGATGGCGGGCTCCCTGTTCGATTCCCAGCCGGGCTGGGGATTTTCTCTGCCCTGGGACTGGTTGTTCGGTTTGTCCTCATCATTTCATCATCATTCGTGAACGTGGTGAGATTCGACTGTGTAAAGATTGGGACTTTGAACGGTCGCTGCCCAACAAACCAATCATCATCATCCATCATCTCAACTGAGCTTGCCAGCTGAAGGACTGCTGATGCAGATCTTTTCTCACGACCGATATTCGAACTAGCTACTTCTGAGTCGAGCACCAGCTCACCGGCGACGGCCAGCGACCTCGAATGCAGATGCGCACGCGGCGCTGCTAATGCACTGTAAATTATCGCCCGCTCCCACAGCGACGGAGGACCAGAATGCCGACTCGATGACAGCGGGCGGCGCCATATCTCATTTTTTGCATCGCGGCGCCGCCGCCGCTGCAGAAATGTACGGCGCCGGCGTCTCGGTGCGCTGCCCCGGGCAGTAAATCTCCGCAGGAGCGCGCGGCGGCGGCGGCGGCGGCGGCAGCTGACGTTGGTCCGCACCGTCCGCCACAAGTGTCCCGCTGCGCTGCCACCGCCGCCATGATTCACGTCGCGAGGCGCCTGGACGGATACACTCGACTAACCAGAGCAAAACCTTTGCGGCTCCCGAGGCCTCCCCCCGACAGTCTGGCACGAACATCCTCCGCACAAGGGTGGCGTCTTTCGTCTCCAGCAGACGGACTTCTCAAGAAGCACAGGATTGACTCGTCTCGATGAAGAGTGCTATTCCAACATGCTCTGCTTGCGTAAGTTACGAAATGGGATGTCCCTAAATAAACCGCAGTTCTGTGGACTAACATGATGGCAATGTAATCCAGTGGGAAACGTTAAGAACAATCACAAAAAGGGCTCGCTTTATGGTCCCATTTGTAAGGTGTCAGGGAAATCCAACACCTTCCATGAAAACCCTGACATGATAGCAAATCCGGCAGTATGTCACATAGCTCCGAATAAATCCTGAAATTAAATTAACCGAAGTAATACAATCAACGAGTGAGCAAATGGAATACCACGGACTAATACAAGAACGCCTAAATGCATGTCATAGCTTCCCACCGAGTTCCGAGAGAAGAAACGAGAACAGAAGCCGAGAGCAGAACCGTGTTAAGCTAGAAGGCCAAACGATAAGGGACGGACACCCACATCTCCGGCTGACCGCCAGGACCACCCCCCAGCCCATGTTAAAAGATAGAGCCCTCCGGAAGAACAGTATAGATCTTACGATAACACTAAAAGGGCCACACCAGCTGCAAGTTTTAGCGTGAGACTTTTTCGTGTCTCTGTTACGTTGCAAACGTTAAAAACATTGCCCCACCACGAAAAGTATAACGTTTCCCATTGGATTGACAGAATTTTTGTAGGCGGAGCTTAAAGTTAACATTGACACGCTGATTGGTCAGTTGAAAACACAGCCAGATACCTTTTTTTAAAACCAACTTCGGTAAATTGTAGTAAGGAGAAGTTAGGAGAGAGTTGCTTCCGAGACGGCGAGATGTGTGGAGCTGCGTCCCCCGCTGCCCCCTGACGCTGCCTAACCAACGACAAGGTAGTGAACGCACGCGATGCCGCATAAGGCTTCACTCAGAACTGCAGACGTCTCATCTGTTACACCCCATTTTTGCATAATACTAATGTCGATCGTCAATTAAAGCTCATGGTATTCACATTTGCTAGTACAAGTTAAAATCTGAAACGCGATGATTTTTCTGTTATATAATTATTGAGAAGCCACATCAGCCACTGTAATTTACGAACAAGTTAAATAAGTAATTAAAGATAATTGAGGGTCACTGTAGATCATTTTGATAGTTTTCTCTTTTTATGAAACTTAACTTATACCTAGATTATAGATGTGATATGGCATAGGTCATCCTTCGATCCATTGTAGAACTTGGAAAGCCATTCAGGGAATATTCGTTCACATTTTTGTTGAACGCAGTTGGTTTTTATCATCCTGCATTAAAACATTTCCTTTTATCAATAGTGCAATTTATAAACAATGTTTTGTGAGTAGAATAAAATTTCCAATGGTAAACTTAACTGCTTTTTCGACGTTATTTTACCAGCTAACTAAAAATAGGAAAGCCTTGAACCCCTTCCACTAAATTTAGTTAGTATGAAGATTCTTTTACAGGGAGTGCAGTGGAGCTGACGCTGAAATCATTAAGTATTTGGTTATATCATCGCTAGTCTCACCGAACTCTTCTGAACTCTAGATGTCATGTGTGGTCTGGCGTCTCCTTACCAGCAACAGGTCCCAGGTTCAAACTATGACTAGTTTGAACCTGGGACCTGTGTCTGGTAACAGAAACACGTTCCGAGCGTCGTTGCGCGAAAGTGGTAGGGAGACACGACTTAGAACAAACAGACACCGCGCAGAATGTTAGACATTCTGTTATGGATAACATACTCGAACCTAATTCGAGAGATCTTACACACTGATGACTTCATTGGACATATCTACTTCCGCCTTTACAGCCACACTCTTGCAAATCACAGTGAAGTACATGGCTCAGGGTACTTCCCATTCCGACAACTATTACATCTCCTTCCTGTTCCATTCAGGTATGGAGCACGGGAACATTGGTTGTTTCAACGCCTCTGCGTACGTTTTAATTGGTCTAATATAGTTAAAAAAACTAGAATTGTTAGAGAATTTTTGTTTGTTGTACAATGCTTAGCTGCTCTCAAAGGTTTTTTCCTTAATTCTTTGTTGCACCTTTAACTTACTGAGTGTCAAAATGGTGACAGGCCAGGAGAACGCACAATATGTTATGAGGGATGAAGAATCCGAATTTATGACAAGGGAACTGAGCAAATACTGACGCCAGCATGGCAGAATGCACCCGGCAAAAGCAAGCGTCATAACGTGGTTCAAAACTTCAAAAAGTCAGACAGCGTCAGAGATCTTCCTCCAAGTGGATGTCACACGTTGTCTCAAGCACGTGTTAACGGAATTCAGTCTGCATTTCAATGCTGCCGCCAGAAATTAATTCATCGTCCATCACGTGGCTTGCAGGATAGAAGACCAGCTGTCCATTAAGTTTATCTACGTGTGGTTTTTGTTCTTTTAGACAAGTCCAAAAGATCAGACACCATTCTTTAGCGCACAGCTGTACATATAGATGTCTTAACTGAAATAAATTCTGATGTCGCCCACAACTGGGCACTGAAATGAATTCAATAGCGAAAGGTGAAAATTAGTGCTGGACAGGGACTCGAAAGCAGGTTTCTCCTTTACACGAGCGGTCACGTCGACCATTCGGCTAACCGAGCACGCTTTCCTTCTGACCGGAATTCCCTGCTTGTCGCACACAGTCTACGTAGCGCCACTGTCCAGCGTACTCATTGCTCGCCGCATCACGTTGGATTCCTGCAAGAGGTCAGGACAGAGAGGGCATCCGCACTCAAGTGATCTTAATAGTCCTCAGGCTGTATATATATATATATATATATATATATATATATATATATATATATATATATATAGGGTGATTCAGCGGCCCTTACCGCTGGGTTTTGTGCAAGCCACAACGCCTTCAAATACCGAGCACAATATTTTCACATTCTCTCGCTCGCTACTCGAAAACTATTAATTATACGGAAAAAAATGAGCAGAACCTTTTTGTGGGAAATTTAATATAGTTAGATTTTGTACTGGATTGAGTTTTCGCTCAGGCTACAGTTCTCGAATATTATTTAAGAAAAACACACAAAAGTGACCTTTAAACAGGATTTTGTGAATAACTCGAAAACCGCAGCCTCCAGCAAAAATATATCCCAGTACAAAATTTAACTACATTAAATTTCATAGAAAAAGGTCCTATTTATTTTTTCTACAGGATTAATAGTTTGAAATAAATTCAACTGCTGCTTGCAATAGTTGAAGAGGTCAAGGTGGCCTCTCGCGTAAAGCTGGAAATCCGGGTTCGAGTCTCGCTGTGGCACAGATTTTCACTTCTTACCATTGAATTTATTTCAATGCGCAGTTGCGGGTGATATCAGAATTTATTTCATTTCATCATGTCGATAAGGAATTACATAAGCGGTTACGCCTTTTTGCATAGAAAGTGCAAAAGCTCCAAGCACTGCAGCCAAACGATCGGTGTGTGCGGTGTACTTCCATGTGTTTAATGTTTCCCTTCAAAGACGCTGACAGTGACTGCCTGAAAAACGGCATGTTTTATGATGGAGCAACGTTTCACGTTTCTGAACATTTTAATCGTCATAACCTCAGGATTCGGAGCTCCCAATTCTTAGACAACAAACTCTAACATATCAGTGATGGTTGGTGTAACCTTTTACTCGATATGGAGATCGACCAGTTTTTCTTCGCAAAGAAAACAATGACTGGAGATTTATATGTGAACGTGCTCTAACAGTTCCTCCTACCACAGATCGGAGATCTGCCGCCGTCCATCTACGTCCATCAAGATGATTTGAACGTTCGAAGTGCGCTGGATGGCACGTTTCCTTAGAGGTGAATGGGTAGTGGTGATTCCATCGCATGGGCCCTGCGCTCTCCCGATGTCACAGCCTTAGACTTCTTTTTCTGGGGTTATGTTCAGGGTCGCGTGAACGGAATGACACTGATATCATTCGTTGATGAATTAACGAAACTGGCTGAACTATTGATGCTGGGGTGCTGACCCTCATATGGGGAGAACTCGAATATCATCTTGATGTTCTACGAGGGACGAGTGGGGCACACATTGAAATTCTGCTATAACACAAACAAGCTTTGAGAACTGTAGACGTTTTATAACAAACCACGATACCCTAATAGTTTCCACGTTACGACTTTTTTCGAATGACAGCAGCACCCTATATATTCCTAGATTCATCGTTTAATGGTGGTTCTTGAAATTTTATAAATAGGTACTTGGCGCCTATCTTAAATGGTCTACCAGTTGTATTTCTATAGTATCTCCGTGACAGTCTCTCATGTGTCATCAAACAACCTGAGACCGTTCGTGCAGCCCTTCTGTGTATACAGTCAATACCCTGTATTATTCCTCGCTGAAATCGGTCCCACGAGCGATATTCTATAATGACTCGTACCAGCTTGCATCTACCTTGGATTGCATGGTCCCTCGACGTCACTCCTTTCCGAGGACGCACCGCCATTTCACTGTATATTGCTGTATTTTTCTTCCACACAGTATAAATTTCGGCTTTTACGCCATTATCAAATACAGTGTTAAAACCATTAAAACGTTATATCTGGTAAAGTCAGAACAAGGAGTAAACAAGACTACCACATGCCTTTAAGATGTAACTATTAAAATGATAGTGGCGTAAAAGCCGAAATCTAGACTGCACAGAAGAGAAATACAGTACTATACAGTCAAATGACGGTGTACCCGTTCTAAAAACACTGAATGACTCTGGGTCAGCAACACCGAAAACTCTTATCATTCCTTTGGATTAACATGCGTTGAGTCGTCAAATTCAAATGATACACTCCTGGAAATTGAAATAAGAACACCGTGAATTCATTGTCCCAGGAAGGGGAAACTTTATTGACACATTCCTGGGGTCAGATACATCACATGATCACACTGACAGAACCACAGGCACATAGACACAGGCAACAGAGCATGCACAATGTCGGCACTAGTACAGTGTATATCCACCTTTCGCAGCAATGCAGGCTGCTATTCTCCCATGGAGACGATCGTAGAGATGCTGGATGTAGTCCTGTGGAACGACTTGCCATGCCATTTCCACCTGGCGCCTCAGTTGGACCAGCGTTCGTGCTGGACGTGCAGACAGCGTGAGACGACGCTTCATCCAGTCCCAAACATGCTCAATGGGGGACAGATCCGGAGATCTTGCTGGCCAGGGTAGTTGACTTACACCTTCTAGACCACGTTGGGTGGCACGGGATACATGCGGACGTGCATTGTCCTGTTGGAACAGCAAGTTCCCTTGCCGGTCTAGGAATGGTAGAACGATGGGTTCGATCACGGTTTGGATGTACCGTGCACTATTCAGTGTCCCCTCGACGATCACCAGTGGTATACGGCCAGTGTAGGAGATCGCTCCCCACACCATGATGCCGGGTGTTGGCCCTGTGTGCCTCGGTCGTATGCAGTCCTGATTGTGGCGCTCACCTGCACGGCGCCAAACACGCATACGACCATCATTGGCACCAAGGCAGAAGCGACTCTCATCGCTGAAGACGACACGTCTCCATTCGTCCCTCCATTCACGCCTGTCGCGACACCACTGGAGGCGGGCTGCACGATGTTGGGGCGTGAGCGGAAGACGGCCTAACGGTGTGCGGGACCGTAGCCCAGCTTCATGGAGACGGTTGCGAATGGTCCTCGCCGATACCCCAGGAGCAACAGTGTCCCTAATTTGCTGGGAAGTGGCGGTGCGGTCCCCTACGGCACTGCGTAGGATCCTACGGTCTTGGCGTGCATCCGTGCGTCGCTGCGGTCCGGTCCCAGGTCGACGGGCACGTGCACCTTCCGCCGACCACTGGCGACAACATCGATGTACTGTGGAGACCTCCCGCCCCACGTGTTGAGCAATTCGGCGGTACGTCCACCCGGCCTCCCGCATGCCCACTATACGCCCTCGCTCAAAGTCCGTCAACTGCACATACGGTTCACGTCCACGCTGTCGCGGCATGCTACCAGTGTTAAAGACTGCGATGGAGCTCCGTATGCCACGGCAAACTGGCAGACACTGACGGCGGCGGTGCACAAATGCTGCGCAGCTAGCGCCATTCGACGGCCAACACCGCGGTTCCTGGTGTGTCCGCTGTGCCGTGCGTGTGATCATTGCTTGTACAGCCCTCTCGCAGTGTCCGGAGCAAGTATGGTGGGTCTGACACACCGGTGTCAATGTGTTCTTTTTTCCATTTCCAGGAGTGTATATGCAGCAGATATTCCTAACCAGTTGCACACCGCCAAGACGTCTTGGAACTATGTGAAATTATTCGAAACCATCTGGAATTTACTACCATGGCGCAACAGGCCATGATACCCTGACAGAAGATATTTTACATACTTGTTACAACTGTATGACTCGAGAACTTTGTAAAATTTTAGTTCAGTAAAAAATAAAAACACAGTATGTTTGGACAACTAATATTGATGTAAACTCTTATCGTACTTAAGTACAATGAATCCGTCGCCAAAGAGGTAAAATCATGTACAGTAAATTCAGCATAGCGGAATGTTTGTAGTACCAAGCATTCTGACCGGCTAGACGATCAAGCGGCTTCCGTTTATATTTTTTTCTGCCGATCTGACTCTCTTGTCTTGCTTTCAACCTACCTGCAATAATTTTGCACGTTCTGCGATACATATTTTTCTGGCTCGTGCTGTTACTCGGCGCTAGTACGTCGTTGAACACGGAATTACGTTTTATAAAGACAAAAGTATCACGCCATTGCCAAGTCAATATCTGCAAATCACGTTAAACTGAGTTGATTAGGCGATGTGCTGGATATGATTGTTAGGAAATTAGTGTATAATGTTCAGCTATCCACAGTTGTTACTAACATTCGTCCGTGTTTAGTGATTTTGCTTTGGACTTGAATGGACACGGTTGTGTGCTCGCTCTATCACTGATTTTTGTACATTTTTCAGGAAAAGCTAAGATACACATTAGCTGCATTACATGCAGGTCTGACGGAAGATCAGATTCATTCTCTGTTAGAGGATTTTGATTTGAGTGGCGTTTTTCAGTGTTTACTGCACTTCGTATATATTTCAGTTGCAACTGCTGATTTCTGTAGAAACATTGTCGTGGAAAGTTGACTGCGGGATAGAGGTTTGAGTATCTTCTCAAGAATGTCTCTTTTTAAACGCCGCTTTGGTTTGCAACACAAAGGGCAGAAGAGTGTGAGGCACCTTAATAAACGCAAAAATATACAGACATATTCCTAAACTACGTCAGAGGAATCTATTCCGTGTGCATGATGATTGGCGCACAGTGGCTGACATTTTGTCATCACAAACATGTCAATACAAGCACTGCAAAAGGAAAAGTAGAAATTCATAACATGCAACCAGAACTTCTGTCTTACGAAGGGAGAGAATTGTTTTAAACTTTTTTACAAAAAATGAAGCAGTTGCACCACTTACATGCGTTACAAAATTTATATTTTTGCGGCGATTTTTATATTTCTGCGCCATAAAATGTTTTATAAGCTGTGTAATGTTATGCTAGCATTTCTGTCAAATAGAAGTAAATCAAGCTCTTATTGAAACTTCCTGGCAGATTAAAACTGTGTCGGACCGAGACTCGAACTCAGGACCATTGCCTTTCTACTATGGCAGAGCACTTGCCCACGAAGGGCAAAGGTCCCGAGTTCGAGTCTCGGTCTGACACAGTTTTAATCTGCCAGGAAGTTTCACATCAGCGCGCACTCCGCTGAAGAGTGAAAATCTCATTCTGCAAGCTCTTATTCATCACTGTTTCTCGTAGTAACAGATAAGTTGTAATACGTAAGAGGACAATTAAACTGAAATAAAATGCGACCAGCACGATCGTGTTAGTGCGTTAAATTTTTAATGAATTAATTTGTAGTACGCGTTTCATTGGCTAATATGACAAAATATCCGGGGAACTCGTTTTATTGTTTCTTGAAACAAAACTTTCAGTGTGGAAAGGACTAATCCCAACTCAGGCATTTCTGTGTATCAAAAGAGCCATTTAATTTGCTCATTCTGACTGAATACCAAAACAAGGACAGGACTGATCATTAATGCTTGTACAGGGTGGACAAAACAATACTAGCACGGAAAATATTTCATGCGTATTAAGATAGGCAACGCAGTTTAAGTCAGCATTATCTGTTGGTAACATAAGTTGAGTTGCCGACCTTAAGGCGCATGAAATATTTTTCGTGTCGCATTTTGCTCTCCCTGTCTGTGAAAGGATGCACAAAAAAGGACTAAGCTGGCTTATTGTTTAACCAGAACCATGTAGGAATTTTAGAAATTCCACTGTTTCCCCTCAGTTGGAGCCGTCGCTGGCGCTGCCCAGTCTGGCAAGGTGAGAGAAAACAGCGGTAATTGCGTTCGATGGCCGCGGTAATGCGTTCACCTACGCGCCGCCGCGTTCGTTACCCGGACAAACATTTCCTCCATTTAGTTCATTTGTGAACGGCAGCCGGAAGAGGATGGAGCGCTCCCTTCGCAAAGTGGATTATCGCGAATCGACGGCTCAGAGGATTGACTCATTCACCTGCCGTGGCAATCAAAGTCTCTGCTGATTATCGTACGGGGGACAGGCGAATGGGTCCGACGAACTGTCTGCTTTTTACAGCAGAGACTTTCAGAATTTCACATCTCCCATGTGTGGCGGCTCCCTTCATTAAAGTGAGTGTTGAATTTAATTAACTGATATTCAATCCCCAGCGCTAAATGAAGAAACAATTTAGTTCTGAACCACCGCAGTAGGTTGCGTATAACGAAAATCTCCTCGATAATTTAGTTGCCAGTATAAAACTCGTAATTAGGGCCGTAGATTTACATTTGACTGCATTAGTAATGTTCCGCCCCTAAGGGCGTCGCTAAGAAAAAAGACAACTGAAAACAAAATGATAAAACAAAGAGAAAATGTTCGCCTTCGTTGCACGCAGCGATTTAAAAGTGCTCATTGTGCAGTATTACTGAAAATGAGTAACAGCACTGTCATATAAATTCACTCTATAATTTAAACAACTCTTCAGTGAATTAAAAATACAATACATTCTTCCAGTAAAAATATTACAAACACTGCTCCTCGTAGAAACAACTTCGCTGTCAGTTTGAATAATAATTATAAATGCAATAGCCGTGGCCTGGAGCAAGCTTAAATACGCCAGTCCACAGTGAATACAGTACAAACGCTGTTCATTACAATCTTCTACTTTTATTACTTCTTTCGCAAGAAACCCCTAGTCGTGGATGCCGTGCCTCTAACATCACTGCAGTGCATTCGCGCAAATTTCCCGAGTACCGCACTTCCCGGAACGTGAAGATGGATGGAGGTTCGATGTTCTTAGCGGTGAACAAGAAACGATTTTTTCCCGATTTATCAATAAAAGAATTTTTTCTTTTGCCTATCGACCTTCTCCCGTCACTCAATTACAGTTTATTATTCATCACCCACACTTCATATTTCAAACCAATATTCTTTGCATTCAGATCAATAGTTTTAGCTGGGAATAAAAGAAATCGTATGGAACAGCACCACCACACATGCAGCACATTACTCGAGTATAATTCCAATTTTCAATCGGACACTTGTGAAAAAATACTTATATGTTCAAAATTTTCACGGTAAATGTTTTCTGCTATTCCAACCAGCGACCTACATTAGACAACACTTTCAATCGGCGTGTTGGATTAATTTGTGACGAATTAAGACTGAAAGACACAATCTTCTGCGTAGGCTTTGTCAGTTTTCTTCTTATACACCGAGCGCTGCAGTACCTTGTATCAGCAAAGTAACAGCTGTAACGTGGGTATTTTTTGATGATGTTATTGGATGTGTTAGTATTTGTAAAGGAAAACGATATATTTGAACAATGGTGGTCAGAGAAACAGTTGTTAGTCTAAAATTGTTTCCTTTGATAAGTGCCAACCTAACTGAAATTTCTGTACATAAATGTAGAGTTGCGTGTTTCATTGGCATTCTGTGTCAAGAATTGCCCTGTGCAACTGTAGTTAGTTTTAAGCAGTTTTTTTTTTTTTTTTTTTTTTTTTTTTTTTTTTTTTTTTAGCTATTGTGGAGTCTTGCTGTGTTGTTGTTTCTGCCAGTACTTCATTTTGCATGTGAGATTCGTAATACTACATTGTATCGTTTCCTTTGCCCAATGTAGGTTGTCAGTTTCTTTATTTTAACAGGGACACACGTATGTGCAGAAAGTTTTGTGTTTCGGGTTATATTCTTATACTGGTCGACATAACAGTTTGATTTGTTTTTTATACGGTTAAGTGCTTTTTTAAAGCAGTTCGCACTGACAGTCTACTGAGCGTGAAGTTATTGATTTACTTATTTGCTTATTAATGGGATCGGTTTTCACACAAACACACAGGGATATTTTCAGTTTCATGAAAGTGATGTGGCTTTGAGCTCAGAAGCACATTTAGGTCTTCAGTTCGCATTCCCAGGTTTGTGATTACGATAACACAGACGCAAGTAACGGTTACTCACTCACACAGCCGAATAGCAAAAATGCTTTGGGGAAACGGAGTGAAACGTACGGCGTTCCATACAAGGACTCGTACTGAGAAGGGCGGTTCAACTCCTCGTCTGACTACCTAGATTACGTAATTCACGGAATAAAAACATCGGGACATTTCCTTTACAAAATCGGACGGTCGATTTCTTCTCCATCGTTCTGGGCCGCTGACTATCCCATCGCCGGGTCATTAAAGACTTCAACGCAGTTTTCTATGCAGCAAAAACTATATTCTTCCGACGTCCTACTCCCGAACCAGTTGCTCCACACCGTTGTAAATGACAAGGTGATGTATGCTTGTACAAAAGCGTACGTTGTTGAAATTGATTACCATTTGTGGACGACTACAGCGTGTATAAGAACGTGGATGAAGCGCAGACGAAAAATATAGTGTAATGGAAGAACTCACTGTGGCAAATGACATATTTTGACGTGTTGCTAGTGGCAGATGAAGAGACCGATTTTACAGAAGGAAAGGGAAATAGGTCTTACAAATGTGGAGATATAACCTCAATGCTTCGAGCACACGTTCTGAATTAAAGGCTCTTAGACAACATGTTTTTGTGGTGCACACGGCCGTGTACACATTAATTAACCAGACCTCCAGTCGGCGGTGGTTCCAGTGAGTACCATCTGCCACCACAGTATCCTGTCCAGTAGTGTTATTCACATGCGACACTGAGACAACATCTCTATAACCAGTGCAGGAGATTAGCACATCGCTCAATCGTAAGTCCGCTTCGATACGTATTGCAGACTGCCGAAGCAGAGAAACTACTCGCACCTGCGATGAAGATTCTGCAGTGTCTTCATCGACAAATCGAGGAAAAGTTTCAGGGAGATACCAGAGCTCGCGACGTTAGCGATCTCGAGAAGTCCAAGAAGATGGATTTCAGCTTTTTAGACATGAAATCGTCAGCTGTCATTGTCTCACGAAGTTACCAGATTTATAGTTCACCAATATCTTACCTGAGACGTACCATTCCAGTGACTAGATCAGCCCCTTGGCTAAGTGAATACTTCCCCAGCAGAATGAATGGACCAAACAGTTGTAACCCGCACTTAGACGCTTCTGCACGCGGAATGCTACGATATTCCAATGTTGAACTAATGAGGTTAGAGTGGAGCGAGAGTCTGCTCCACACCGCAGTCCAACCAGTGCAAGTAGTGTGTTCAGTCGTGACACTGATTAGTATTGCGTTATGGTGGCCGTTGTTTCTCACTCCCCCTGTTTTGCGGTTTGTATCAGTTCACCAATTTAATCTTCTGACTGAAACTTTTGTGATGTTGTTACTACTTTTTCTTAGTTTCTTTGACGTCAATTTTGTTACTCTTTATCTCGTTGCATATATGGGTGGTATCTTCTATTTTCTGACACTTGTACGCTTCTGACGCCGCGCGCTGGCTTCATTCACAAAAAATCACATTACACATACACACACTTATTAGGCAGTCGCCTCGTCATCTCAGCGGCGAATGTGAGTCGATCATCGAGCTTGCCAGCACTGATGCTTTACGTTTTGGCAAATCCGGATTTCGTGACGTGTCGCTTGATTTGCAGATGAGCTTTCATTTTAAGCCTCTCTCCATGTTCTCCGTATACCGTGTGTATCAAGCATAAATACTGGAATAATACAGCAAGCAATGAACTCAGTGTGGTGATGTAACATGTCACAAAAACGTAACTGTGGAACCGGAGAACACAATTTCATTGGATTGGTGCAGAAATTCTTAGCGTTTTCGCGAAAGTTTTATAAACACAGCAGATACGACAACATCAATAATATACTCTCCTTCACTTTTCTCAACAGCCCGCCAACTTTAAGATAATACATTGGTTAAAAGGCGAAGAACTAGTCGAGCTATGTTCGCAACATATTTTCATCCTGGAAGGAAGTTCCTCGAGGGTTGTTTGGTAGAGCGCGGAAAATTTGAAAATCTGAGGGCGCAAGGTGAGGTGAATAAGGCAGGTGCGGAATGACTTCCCAACCCGTCTCCTGTATAGTGTGTTTTGTCAGTCTAACAGAATGCGGGAGGGCGTTATTGTGAAGGAACATCACTTCACGCAGTCTTCCTGGTCTTGTTCTTGGATTACAGTTGTTGACAATAAATGTCAGTGAAACGTCGGTGAGGCAATTCCTAGCGCACCACAATGTCATTGTGCCAGCAGTGGCATAACATTAACTCCTGTGGATGCTCGCAGGTCTTTGTACGGGCAGTTGCTCCTTTGTGTGGTCTCAGTCATTCCTTTTTCACCTTACGTTGGCATGAAGACAACGTACCTCTTCACTGGTAACGATAAGGGACGGGAACGGTTTGTGTCTTCCACGAGCGTTTGGTAAAGCGCCAGTAGAGACGCACATGTGGCCATCCGCCGGTTTTTGTGATTTGGGACCGGAGCATGCGGAACCATCACCCACGCTCTGAACTTTCCCCTTTGCATGCAGACGTTGCAAGGCGGTGGAATGGTCACAGTTGATCACATCACTTTTGCCAGTTCTCCAGTACACTGATGTGGATCATTCTGGAATAATGCATTTAAACGATCTCTGTAAAACGACGAATATCTTATTGAAGGTCACTAATGTCAAAACTATCGTCCTTAAAACGAGAACATCATTTTCTTGCAATGCTGTGTCCAGTAAAATTATTATCCCCTACACGGCGTAAACTTTTCTGGCTGCCTCCAACTCTACTGACGTCCAACAGAAGAATATGTCGGAAATTTTTCGATTTCTCCACTTAGCACTCATTTTCTATCTTCAGGCAACAAAATAACAGTATGTAAACTCAAATAGCAGTACTGAACTACAAATAAAAAATATGAAAATCGATAAATAAACCCAAAGCGCCCGGAATACCCACATGTAAAACAAAAACGGCACGACCTTATACGCCAACCTAAAATTTTTAAAATTGTATTCCAAATAGTCAGTCTTTAACATGTAAGTCTAAGAATCTCAAACGAATGCGAGCAAATGCTCAATGCAAGTTTACAATTGGAAATTGAACTCTTTTACTCGTGCTATCAGACCGTTGAATGTCACTTTACTCACATGGCTTTGTTTCAGGGCAGAATAAATAAATCAACGAAAAAATCATGCCAAATTTAAAAGAAAGCAAAATCCCCAAGATTGACAAAGTTTTACAGAAGTTCTAAATATGGCGCGTACGTCTATGCGAGATGCTTTTAATAATTTCCACAACGAAATTCTGTCTCGAAATCTGGTAGAAAACCCAAAGAGATTTTGGTCATACATAAAGCACACCAGTGGCAAGACACAATATCTTCACTGATGACAGTGCCACTAAAGCAGAGTTATTAAACACGGTTTTCCGAAACTCCTTCACCAAAGAAGACGAAGTAAATATTTCTGAATCCCAATCAAGAACAACTGCTAAGATGTCAAAATAGAAGTAGATATCTTAGGTGTAACAAAGCAGCTTAAATCACTTAATAAAGGCAAGGTCTCCAGTCCAGACTGTATACCTGTCAGGTTCCTCTCAGAGTATGCTGATAAAATTTCTCCATATTTAGCAATTATATACAACCACTCGCTCACAGAAGGATACGTACCTAAAGAATGGAAGATTGCTCAAGTCACACCAATACCCAAAAAGGGAAGTAGGAGTAATCCGCTGAATTACAGGCCTATATTACAAACGTTGATTTGCAGTAGGGTTTTAGAACATCTACTGTATTCGAACATTATGAAGTGCCTCGAAGATAACGATTTATTGAGATACAGTCAGCAAGGATTCAAAAAATTTCGTAAAAATTTCGTTCTTGTGAAACACAACTAGCTCTTTATACTTATGAAGTAATAAGTGCTATCGACAAATTGATTCCATATTTTTAGATTTCCAGAAGGCTTTCGACACCGTTCCTCACAAGCGTCTTCCAATCAAACTGCGTGCCTACGGAGTATCGCCTCAGTTGTGCGACTGGATTCGTGATTTTCTGTCAGAAAGGTCACAGTTCATAGTAATAGACGGAAAGTCATCGAGTAAAACAGAAGTAATATCCGGCGTTCCCCAACGAAGTGTTTTAGGTCCTTTATTGTTCCTGATCTATATTAACGACATAGGAGACAATCTGAGTAGCCGTCTTAGATTGTTTTCAGATGATGCTGTCATTTACCGTCTTCTAAAGTCATCAAAACGACTTGCAAATTGGTTTAGATAAGGTATCTGTATAGTGCGGAAAGTGGCAATTGACCCTGAATAAAGAAAAGTGCGAAGTAAGATATCAGCTAAATTTCGATTACGCGATGAGTCTCACAAATCTGAGGGCTGTTAATACAACAAAATAATTAGGGATTACAATTACAAATAACCTAAATTGGAACTATCACATAGATAATATTGTGGGTAGAGCAAACCAAGGACTTCGATTCATTGGCAGAACACTTAGAAGGTGCAACAGGTCTACCAAAGAGACAGCTTACATTACGCTTGTCCGCCCTATTCTGGAGTACTGATGTGCGGTGTGGGATCCGCATCAGGTGGGACTGATGGTTGACATCGAAAAAGTACAAAGAAGGGCAGCTCGTTTTGTATTATCGCGAAATAAGGGAGATAGTGTCACAGATATGATACGTGAATTGGAGTGGCAATCATTAAAACAAAGGCGTTTTTCGTTGCAACGGGATCTTCTCATGAAACTTCAATCACCAGTTTTCTTGTCACATTGCGAAAACTGTGTTGGCACCCACCTACATAGGGAGAAATGATCATCACGATTAAATAAGAGAAATCAGGGCTCGCACGGAAAAATTTAAGTGCTCGATCTTCCCGCGTGGCGTTCGAGAGTGAAACGGTAGAGAGACAGCATGAAGGTGGTTCATTGAACCCTCTGCCAGGCACTTTATTGTGAATAGCACAGTAATCACACAGAAGTAGATGTAGATGAATATGAACTGAAACAGACAGAAAAAAAACCCTCGGTCAACAAGCGTTACGCAGTAATAAATCAAATATGAAATAAACATTTAGGGATCAAACCAAATCAGGCAAAGAGGAACTATAAACAAATTCTGTGAAACAAATGGGCAACAATAAAAGAAGTATAACTAAACAATGAAGAAAAACTCTGAGTTGGCAACAACAACAAATAGTAAAGTTAACCATGAGTAACAAAGCCAGCACAAATAATACTGAAAAATTATCAGTACAAACAGAGCTCAATGCCCACCGACAGAAATGTAACATGGAGAGACAAACCTTTAGCAATGTACAAACGGAGATTTGAAATTGAGATTACGCAGGCTGCTTCCATAAAAAAGTGTATGAATAAAATTAGAACGAGACTGGTCACACGGCTTCAACTAACACAGGAAAACTGAACTTGCACTTTCGCTGAGTATCTACTAGATTACAGAAGTAACTCATATAATATTCATGAGTCATCTACAGGGCTTATTACCAATATATAGAAATAAGTGACCCAGAAAAATGTCACCGATCTAAGTTAGTGCAGTCGGTTAACTCCCTTTAAATAACACTGGGATTAACTGAAAGCGAAAACACATAGTGTAAAGAAACCTCCGACACTGCAGATGCTCCGAAAAGCAGCTCGTACACTCAGCGCATTGCTCACCAAACAATTCCATACGATTCAGCCGAACCACTGTGGGCATGATTTCTGTAGGTAAAAAATAGCAGAAGAAATACTAAAGTAGTCTTCCACCAAATCCGAGCGACCTGTTTCTCAGGCACGTAAATTGAGAGATCAGCAAAACACACACACACACACACACACACACACACACACACACACACACAGACACACACACACACACTCTATCTCTCTCTCTATCTATCTCTATCTCTATCTATGTATCTATCTCTGTATCTCTATCTATGTATCTATCTCTGTATCTTTATGTATCTATCTCTGTATCTCTATCTATGTATCTATCTCTGTATCTATCTCTCTATATCTATCTCTCTGTATCTATCTCTCTGTATCTATCTCCATATCTATCTCTCTGTATCTATCTCTATATCTGTCTCTCTGTATCTATCTCTATATCTGTCTCTCTGTATCTATCTCTATATCTGTCTCTCTGTATCTATCTCTATATCTATCTCTATATCTATCTCTCTGTATCTATCTCTATATCTATATATCTATATATCTATCTCTCTGTATCTATCTCTATATCTATCTCTCTGTATCTATCTCTATATCTATCTCTCTGTATCTATATATCTATCTCTCTGTACCTATCTATCTATCTCTCTGTACCTATCTCTATATCTATATCTCTGTATCTATCTCTATATCTATCTCTCTGTATCTATATATCTATCTCTCTGTATCTATATATCTATCTCTCTGTATCTATATATCTATCTCTCTGTATCTATATATCTCTCTGTATCTATATATCTATCTCTCTATCTATCTCTATCTCGATCTGATACTGAATTTCAGCAGTTGCTTACAGCGTCCATGTCCCACATAACTGACCACACTTGCCTGAGGACGGCCATCTTCGAATAATCACTGGTCAACGGCTGAGAGCGAGCTGACGACAGAATACCGTCAAGTCGACGCGGTTAGTGCGCGCCACGCCACCTGCCACGCCACCTGCAAAGAAGTTATGTCGCGCTTTCAGTTACATTTCGAAACAATGAATGGATGAAATATGGAATGTTAATTTTACAATTTGAAAACCAGAAATAATAAGCTAACAAACATTAAGTTTGACGGTATAATGAAAAGATGATTCTGATTTAAATATTGTGGAGTGGGTACCTAGTCGTAGCTGCTTGGATCGCAATAATCACAGGGAGACAGAAGTTGAGACATAAGGAAAACCTGTAAGGAAAGCAGGGGATCAGTGTTCATAATTCCATTCAATAGCATTTATTAATACAAGGACATAATCCAAAAGGAGTAGAAAAAATGACGATTCTACATAGAAGAAAGGGCGGAAGCTTCGTGCCTTGGAAGAACTTCAGATGTTTAGACGTGTGATAAGTGAACATTCTCATTTTTAAGGAACAACTACAATTGAGAAAAAAATTTCTATAACCCTTTAAACCGTTACTCGCAACCGCGTGAGGTTTCGGTTCACCATCTTTTTTCAGTTACATTTCGGGAACTTTGTTTTTTCCCTTTACTTAGAGGACTCCTGTATTTCATTACTGATAGGACGCCAGACGTCAGTTTACTCTTGTTACGTAGGTTTTACGAAAATAATATTTTTCTTTACGCACACTGAAATATACTGCTTTTTGCTTTTGCCTTTGCTTTTACGCTGTGTGCAATTCGTTCTATTTAAAAAAAAAAAAAAACAGAAATGTGTCACTGCTTCAGTTAACGTATTTAATACGGCTGAGCGTTTACTGCGCCGGCATCTGTGACCGAGGGGTTCTAGGCGCTTCGGTCCGGAACCGCGGTGCTGCTACGGTCGGAGGTTCGAATCCTGCCTCGGGCATGGATAATGATACGTGTTACAAACCGGACACAATGGGAAGGACCAGGCCCCTTTGCTTTTTTCTTTTATCACTCGTTCATTACATCAGAGAAATACACATTTTAAGACAAAATTTAACTACATGAAATATTGCTCCCAGTAAAGGTTAACATAAGCAGTGACAAAACTTAGTTTTCTTAAGGGTTTCTGCTGGCAATAAATTTTAAGGAGGCAATGTAAGGTTTATATCAGTTCAGCTCAAACACGTAGCTAGTGATTGCATCATGACACAGACACTTCAACAATTTCGGTAACAAATAAATAGCGTGAATTTGTACTCAGTCACCATCTAATCTAAAACCTTGCCATTGAATAAGCAGTAGGCCATTTGGAACGAATTAGCAACATCCCGCAACTAGGGGAGTTAATACCAACAGTCTTTAAATGTCTTGTTCCCTATTAAATAAACAAACTTACAGTAATTAAATGAATAACAAATCAAACACACTACGCTCCACTCAAACTCTTCAGTGGAAGCGAAGCCAAAATGAAGATTCCATTAACTGACTAACACTGAATTCCCAGACACAAACTTATACAAGACAAGATTTTGAAGGGAGCACATCAGTAAAACCAGTAGTGGAGCTAACTCGTGCCACTGAAAATTAAGGTACTTGACCGGGACACAAGGTGTTATACAATGAGGTTGCCTTAGTGCTATACTGCGCTCCAAAATATTAATTCAAATGGCCAATTCAAAATTAAGTACACATAAACCAGCATTAATTAACGAGGAGTGACACCAGATCGCTCGAAGGGATGACAACACTTAATTGGAAAGACAAATGCTGGAAACGGCAGTAACATCAAACACCTTCTCCTAGTTTTAACCAGGAGTCACTTACCGCTATACAAATAAACATTTAACCAAGCACAAGGAAGGAACCCCAAAGAGAAAATTCAAATAAAACCCCCAAAAGATTATAAAGCACAGGGAACCGTAACAATTTAAAAGAATTATCTCTCCCCAAAGGCAGTGTAAACGCGAAGGCCACACTTAGGAGGCCACCAAAATAGGTTACAGAAGGTCATACATTTGCTCCTTTTCTTTAAAGAAACACAAGGCTGCTGAACTTCTGCTGGACGTCCGGTATGGCTCGTATAGGATTCACCAGGCAGCAACCCAAGCTAGGCGGTCGCGAAGCGCGGCGAGCAAAATCAGGAGAGCAGACAGGCAGGCAGGCAGCCAACACATATCGTCCATGCTGAACCGGCAGACCGCGTACAACCAACTCCACATATACGTGGTTGCTTCCACCTCGTACCTCGCGGCGTCTCAGCAGGTAGTCCGAGCAAACGTCAACTGTCCCTCGCCCCGCGAATGCGGAAAACGACAAGCAAAGATAAGAAACATCGAAGGATCGATAATGGACATCCAAGAGACTAGCGCGCCAGTAACGAGCTCCACGGCTCAGATGTGTGTGACGTCCTTAGGTTAGGTATAATTAGTTCTAAGTCTAGGGGACTAATGACCTCAGAGCCATTTGAACCATTTTTGGAGCGTTTATCGCGCTACTAGCTCACGGGAGGAGGCACGCTCTACGCTGGTTTTACCTGCCGTCGTAACTAGTTGCGACACATTTAGTCCCACCTCTGCTCTTGTAATAAACTGCTGCTGTGGGCGGTAATTCCTGATGTTTTCCATGGAGGGCTTAATCTGTGATTCCTGCTATCTGACTAGAGCGTTTTAGCTCATAATGCACGCATATATTTTTAACGTAAGTTACGTTTATTCCATGTACTACAACTCACTGTTGTAATGTGTAGGTTATTTTAGACTTTTATTTTATAACACATTTAAAACATTATAGGTGACTTTATTGCTTCTGAAGAAGATAGCCATAATAGTGAAATCTGAACAAGGGATATCGCCATGAACTCTATGCAACCGATTGGCTTTATACATCATTTATTGAAACTTTACTCTAATTTATGGTCGCTGGTGTCAACCATGTTTAAAACAGTGCTCTGTAAAATAAATGTCTTGGTCTTACAACTGCAGTTGTTTTCTCCGTGCCAGCTGGTAAAGCTGAGATATTCTGTTTTGTGGACGACGTGTCCGCTGCTGATTCTCTCTTCACAGAAAGAGTCATGGTATTGTTAGACCCTGACGGCTTGGTTCAGCTGTCTGTTTTCTACATCCACCTGCAGTGTCCCTTTTCCAGCGCTTCGTGAGGGTTGTGTCGCAGCGGTTAAACTTATTTGACAGTTACGGACTTTTAGTATGGTGTCGTATTTATGTCCTATGAAGACGAGAGTAGGGAGCAGGTAATAGCTGTTGCCAGCTCCTCCCTAACAGCACCAAGAGAGCTGGACATCAGTACCCGATGGATGGATCACCATGAACAGTGTCACTTGCCCTCACTTCAAGAGACTTTGCGGAGAGGTTTTCATATTTAATGCACAAAGTCTGGTGAATCAACAATTTTATATCACCACCTGTCTTTCTCTTGCCGGTCATATACCGAGGGGAAAGTTTCCCATTGAAAAGATTCGAACCAGTTACCACCGAACCGAAGGCCACCACAAAAACTTACGCTAGAGACCACGCATAAGAATGTGTCATTTCAATAATTTATTTATTCGGACACCTATGGCTTTGTAGAGTAATACTTGTGTTTTCTTCGTCTCCTGCTACGAATACTACAATGGTCAAATGGCTTCACCGTACTTGAACTAACATGGAAATCAGTGTGGTAAATCTATAAGCACGGGGAAGAGTATGTTGCAGAAATATTCCGCAGAATAATATTATTAGTTGGTGCGTCATGGGCTACCCGGAGCTCTGCCCTTGTTCCTGTGTGTTTCCCCAGCACCCGCTTTCATATAGCTTTATCGCTTTGGTGTCGAGGGGAAACAGTCAAAGGGAGCACCTGTCGCCTCAGCAATTTAATCAGACCTGTAAACACTTGCAGGGCTGAGCCTGAGTAGACGGACGTTGCTCTAACTTCTCGCAAGACAGAAGCGGCGCTGGCACTGAAATTGGAGTGACCGTTTAAATGCCTGAGATACTGAGTTCCCTGATAAATAAATCAGTTATAATTAAAAGATAACAGTAAGAAAACAGTCCCCCAATTACAAAAAATGTTCTTCGTCATGAAGAAAGTGTAAACATTTTTACAAATCTCACACATCCAAAAAGGTCTTGAATGGATAATCGTTAAAGTGAAATCCGTTAAAAGACAGCACAATGCATCTCTGCGAGAACTGTAAAACTACCGTAGGCTACTGTAGTGACGTGTAGACTGCGGTAGTCTTCCTAGTAGCTTCGGTCAGTTAAGGTCATACCAGCATTACCCGTACAATAGGTGTGTTGCACACCTATCTGGCATTATCTCATAACGAACGCTTTCCTTGTGCATGAGGCCATTGTCTTACTAGACTCCTCTAAAATCTGGAAGTGCTGAACTGTCGAGAGACAGAGTGAGGATATATAAAGGGCCAGGTAACCCACAGAACGTGCAGTTACCCTCCTCTCTGTTACTTAAAAAGTAAACAGTATTTATAGCAAAATCGAAAGTGTCAGTGTTTAATTCAAGTTTTATTCAAAATTGTTGATCTGTATTGTGAAACAGAGGGATGCTGCAGTAAAAATATTCAAAACAACACAGATTATTTTATCATATAGCCCTAGAAACATTATTTCCTCAATGAAGAGGTACAATAAAAATAACACAGACAACTTTCTGTTGAGTACAAAATAACAATAACTACATACATTTTTAATCTTTGTGCAGGTAATCTGTGCTTGAACCAAAATTAATTGCTTTGGTTGCATAAAAGCTAGAAGTTAAGCAATCGACCAATTTTTATTAGTTATGAAACGTAATTTATATTCTGCGAAGACGTAAAATACACTATGAACTAACACTGAGTGATGTATGGCTCTAATTATGCGACAAACAAACAAAAATACGTTATTGTCTGCCAGATTCTCTCTTACACATTCATTTCTGTTTCTTTCCCCATACGTGATACCAGTAATCCTACCATTCACATCATCATTTATGTAGAGTACCAAAACTACCGAACTGTAGTAATCTCCCCTGACTGAAGGGGCTGCAGAATGTCAGATAACCACGTAGACTACGGGGCGTGTGCTCGGCGAAGAACCTCAAGTATGAAAACATTATGCTTCACTTGGTGCCTTCTCCACAAATGTACAATAGAGCTGCAGTAATGTTACAGCCCTGAGAGCATCTCCTAGCGAAACTTGCACGTAAGTACGCTGAATATTTCCATTTTGAATGTCAAAAGCAATGTTTCTTGTGGCATCTTCCAATTCACAGAAATGTCCCATACCTGAACCGAGGGACGAGTCGGTTCTAGGTGTCTGATTCCTGCTGCGGACGTGTTGGATGTCCACATCTTATCACAGAACGTAGGGACCGGAAGTTTGCCTGCTAACACAGATCTGAGGATAGAGCGCAGTACTGGCGATGGCAACGGTTCAGTTCACGTTGTGAAATATGGGACTTGCATGTTCCCACGTTGATCGTCTTTTATTATTAAAGTGGATAAGGCAACATCTATATTGGATGTGCATCAATGGAAGCGTGTTGTACACCAGGTTGATAATTTTGTCCGGATAGGTAGTCATCTAGGCGAACGGGTACTCGAAACATGCACCTCGCAGAGGAGACACGTCTGTGGGGCAGAATTAAGCTGTGATACCATATCGGACATTAAACTGGGCTTCCGCGTCACCTGTGGAGATAAATGAGGACACCATAACAGCTGTGGACTAGGTGAGAGTTATTGCAGAACACTGGATCCCTTCGTGCTTGGTGTGTTCCCTAACGGGAGTGGCGTCTTCCAACGGTGTGACTGTCCGTGTAACCAGGTCAGCATCGTGCTAATGCGGTCTGAGGGGCATGACAGTGAACTCACTTCGATATGAGCGCGATGGGAAACACCTGGACCTTGTCGGCTACTAGGTCATCGTCCACAAACCACCGCCCGTAAATCACGGGAGCTGTTCGACATGTGCATGGACATCTGATGCGACACATCTCCGGAAATATACCAAGACGTTGTCGATCCGAACAGCTGTACTTCAATTTCTCTTCATTAGAGCCAGCAGCGTAATATACTTGACTTGTTTGTGAGAAACATGCACCAGAATATTAACAGAATCTTCCGTCGGTTCTTGGTAGAACAACATTATAATAAATGAAAACCACCAGTTAACAATAACAGTAATATTGTAGAACAAAAGCAAACTCGTGCACCAGAATAGCTGCTTAAAAAAATTAATCTTTATTAACGACAGATTGTTTCGGTATTTACCGCCATTATCAAGTACCTGTGAATACGGCTTTGGTGACAGCGTGTATGAATGTGACTGTCATTGGTATTAAAGTGACTGTGCTGTAATGACGTCTCGAATGATCTAACGTCCATATTAAGTCATCAATGAACTATAACTGTCAGTGTTTCGATTAGATGATCAGTAACATAAATATATTGAAAATATTGCGTTAATTATATTTTGACAGCAGTTTTAGAGATCTACCATTACGACGTTCTATATGTACAAGTATTATACTGATGAACGGCGATACTATTAACTAAATTTTGTCACGATTTTCTTAGGTTGTTCCATACGTTATTTCCGATTTATCCTTTTTCGTATTCTAAAAGTTCAATAAAGTTCAGTAATTTATTTTAACAGCAAAGACCAAAGGCAAAACGCTGAGAATCTTGGACAAAGGTCGTAAGAGTGTGTCGGTAGCTGTAACATCGGAATACTCCAAAGATTTCAGATGCGCTTGTGACATATAGTCTATACATTATCGATGTTACAGCTACAGACACTCTCTTACGATCTTTGTCCTAGATTGACAGCAATTTGCCTTCGATCTTCTGATGTTTTTAAACCTATATCGGAGTTGCTCTCTTTTGATGTTGTAGTGACATGCTGGTTGCGCTTTGTAAATAATTTCCACGTTATTTAACGCCATAATTATTTTTTGTTTCGTTCTCATATTGTGACCATTGCACATTAATGGTTTTGTCTCTACCTTTGGTTTCGGATTGATGATCGTCTACTGCTCGAAACCGGTAACGTTGAGCATAAAAATAAAGGGCTGATGGTCATCTACAATGAAGTTTCAAAAAACACTGGCAGTAATGACACAGTTCACTAACGAAGTAATATGGACAATACGTAATTCTAGACGAGAGTACAATATACTCACTGTAATATGACATTCGCATTTATATACGGTCTCAGGAAAAAATGTATTAGCAGGTACTTTCCAATGGCAATAAATGCCGAAACAGCCTGTCGTTAATAAAAATTGTTATGAGCAGCTATTCTGCTGCATCTTTCTAACAAGCCCTGTATTTTATTCCGAACGAGGGCCAGCACGCCATTAAGAGGGTTTTGATAATGTTTCGGCTACCTGGTCTGTTTATATCTACATCCGACCAGAGGACGATCTTTTGCTACACGAGAGACGAGATAATTATGGGTTGTGGAATATAGACACAGGTGTTAGGTTTAATAGGGATGTCGTACCTTCTAGATCGATTTCTTTGCTTTTCATTAAAAGATTGTATACGTTACTCCCTTAAAAGGAGCACATGATCGTTAATAAATGCGTTAAAGTAAGGTGTTCCGCCTAAGAATCTTACCCAGGAACATAAGTATGACCAGATACTGAACGTAACTATGGCTAGTTGGTTCATTAAATTACCTCGTTTCATTCATAAATTCAGTAAATTCGGAGTAGGTATTAAAATTCATGGAGAAGAAGTAAAAACTTTGAGGTTCGCCGATGACATTGTAATTCTGTCGGAGACAGCAAAGGACTTGGAAGAGCAGTTGAACGGAATGGACAGTGTCTTGAAAGGAGGATATAAGATGAACATCAACAAAAGCAAAACGAGGATAATGGAATGTAGTCAAATTAAATCGGGTGATGCTGAGGGGATTAGATTAGGAAATGAGACACTTAAAGTAGTAAAGGAGTTTTGCTATTTAGGGAGTAAAATAACTGATGATGGTCGAAGCAGAGAGGATATAAAATGTAGACTGGCAATGGCAAGGAAATCGTTTCTGAAGAAGAGAAATTTGTTAAGATCGAGTATAGATTTAAGTGTCAGGAAGTCGTTTCTGAAAGTATTTGTATGGAGTGTAGCCATGTATGGAAGTGAAACATGGACGATAAACAGTTTGGACAAGAAGAGAATAGAAGCTTTCGAAATGTGGTGCTACAGAAGAATGCTGAAGATAAGGTGGGTAGATCACGTAACTAATGAGGAGGTATTGAATAGGACTGGGGAGAAGAGAAGTTTGTGGCACAACTTGACTAGAAGAAGGGATCGGTTGGTAGGACATGTTTTGAGGCATCAAGGGATCACAAATTTAGCATTGGAGGGCATCGTGGAGGGTAAAAATCGTAGAGGGAGACCAAGAGATGAATACACTAAGCAGATTCAGAAGGATGTAGGTTGCAGTAGGTACTGGGAGATGAAGAAGCTTGCACAGGATAGAGTAGCATGGAGAGCTGCATCAAACCAGTCTCAGGACTGAAGACCACAACAACAACAACAACATAGAATACAGTTAGATCGAAGACAATACGCGCTGATGAAAAAGAAATCACAACACCAACGAGTAGATATGCGACATAATGGAAAGTTAGTAAGCGTATCTCTACGTCTGAAATATGATATCCGCTCAAATTTCGCACGAATCACATAAGAGTGGCACTATTACCGTTACTATGAGGATGCAAATCAGGTTTGCTTAAAAATACATGTCGTGACTGTTAGTTACCTTTGAAATTGGACGTAGTGAGGTGATGTTTCAAGAATGCCTTTAAGGGGACATAGACGCTGTCAGCACGTCACTGGGTTTGAACAAGGTCGTGTAATAGGGCTACAAAAAGTTGGAAGTTCCTGGGATATTGCGGGAATATTTGGCAGGAATGTAGCCACTGAGAATAATCCTTGTCAGCTGTGGTCATGAGAATGTACAGTCGCAAGGAGACCAGGCTCCAGACTGTTTCGTTTCACAAACGCGAGAAAAGTGTGTTGGGCGTGTAGCGCTGGCGCATCGTACTGCGTCCGCAGCACCAATTTCAGCATCAGTTGGCACCACAGTGACGCAACGAACAGTTAGAAATCGGTTACTTCAAGGACTGCCCTAACCAGATGCCCTGTAGCGTGCATTACACTGTCCCCTTTGCGACTGAAGTGATGTCAAGCGAGAGCTCATTGGAGGTCAGGATGGAAGTTTGTTGCGTTTCCTGATAGAAGCTAGTTAGAAGAAGGGCGATTGGAGACATGCAGGCAACACATTAGCATGCTAGACATACTGGACCTACACCTGGAGCTACGTTCTGGTGTGTAATTTCCTAGCCGGCCGCGGTGGCCATGCGGTTCTGGCGCTGCAGCCCGGAACCGCGGGGCTGCTACGGTCGCAGGTCCGAATCCTGCCTCGGGCATGGTTGTGTGTGATGTCCTTAGGTTAGTTAGGTTTAAGTAGTTCTAAGTTCTAGGGGACTTATGACCTAAGATGTTGAGTCCCATAGTGCTCAGAGCCATTTTGTAATTTCCTATGACAGGAAGAGCAGGCTCATGGTTTGTAGTGTACATAGTTCCGCGTAGTCAGCGCGTACACAACTTTCCCACTAGAGCGCGCCCCGCTAAGCACAACAGCGCAGGCACAGCGCCCGTCCGTCTCCGCACTACGAGATGGCAATGTCTTAGAGAAAGACCAAATTCTGCTTCCGCCGATCCGCGTATTAATATGTAACGCAGCCAACGAGATTGCTGCTAACGTAGAACCTTTTCTCCTCACGGATCACACTCGCGCAGTGATACATGAACGCGGGAGGTATTATAACGAGCGTTCAGACCTCCGATTAGTTTGTCTGCATTAGTCTGCATTTGTCAGTAACAGTCTATAGTCAAGTTTCAGTCTGCGCCTAATAAGATTACCATATTCCTGTACATAACCATGAAGATAAATGTAGAGACACTTTTGTCAAGTATCAGACATATATGTGAGAATAAGATGAACGTACCAATGCCAAAGGAACTTCAGATTGTCAATTGTAAATAGCATCCAGAAGCAAGTTAAGTAATTTTTATGCTTGTTATTATTTTAATAAATGTCTGTTTAAAGTTGGTCACCGTGAATCTGCTACTCTAAGCGTGCAAGTGGCATTTCCATCTTCTGACCTAACGGCAGAAGATAAACACGCCACGATAAGACCACGAGACATATTGCTGACACTCGCCTACTTCGTTAGAGCGACAAGTCAAATAATCTGATGGTGTGTGTACTGAAAGTCTTACAGTACGCACACCACATGGTTATTCCACGCATCCTGATTGCGAAATTGCACGTCAGTCTGATGTATCGACCTGTTGTGCTGCCATTCCAGGGGGTGTTTTCCGTCAGCATAAGCCTCGCCCACATACCGCTGTTGTAACTGAAGATGCCCTACAGACAGTCGACACGTTGCCTTGGCCTGCTCGATCACACGAACTGTCTCCACTGGAGCACATGTGGGACATCATCGCACGACAGCTCCAGCGTCATGCACGAACAGCATTAACCGTCCCTGTATTTTCCGACCAAGTTTAAAAGGCATGGATCTCAGCCCACAGACTGACATCCGACACTTGTAGAAAGTACTGCGTGCACGTTTAAATGCTTGTATTCAAAATTCTGGTGTTTACACTGTTATTAATGTACCAGCATTTCACATTTGCGGTGGCTCATCTCGTCCTTACATTAACCCGCGATCTTGCAACGTCAATCAAAAATATCTCGACTAGACAAATGTAGTCCGGAAATTTCATTAGCCTAAAGTAAATTTTTGGTGTTGCGAATCTTTTCCGTCGGTGTATGACTCTAATTGGTAACACCTCTGCAGTCAGAGCTAGAGAGAGGATTTAACATTATTAGCAGCAATAACAATACGCACTCAGCGCTCTGTACTGAAAGCATTCACACAGTACCAACACAAAGGACGTACTGACCTTGAGGTCCACGACAGCAGCCTCCGACCATTCCCTGCACGTTCCGACACGGGGCGGCGTGTGTTACCTGCCGGCAAACGTTGGCCGGCATCTGAAAACTCGGCCTCAACCCGACGTGATGCCACTGTCACGGATTTGAGCGGTACCTTTGCATTTCCTGCGGGGCACCGCTTAGGCCGGAACTCTCCAATTTACATGGAAAACGAAAACAGCGGTAATTGTGTCTACCGGCCGCAATATGCGCCTGTTTACGCTCCGCTGCGCTCATTACCCGAGCAAACATTTCCGGCAGCCGGTTCATTTGCAGACGCCGAACTGCCGGGCGAAACACGCCGCTAATGGAGGCCCGCCGATTTGTTCATTAGCGCTAAACCCCGCGAAAAACAAAGGACCGGCAAAGGCATGTCTCCCGCTGAAAAAACGGTGGCGTCCCGCGCAGGTGCTGATGACGCGACAGTTACTGTGCGCCGCTCTTCCGGACACTGATACCCTTAGGTGCTCGAATGGCTCAATGAAACAGTCGTACGCCCGGAGGAACATGCCATGGAATGTATAAATACAATGACGCAAAAGTTGCAACACCGAAAAATAATTAATGTAGAGTAACTAAATTTCTGGAACACATTTTTGTAGGTAACATATTTAAGTGATTAACACTGCAAGATCAGAAGTTGTGTGTGCGCGAGGTAAACCACTGCAAATATGAAGTGCCGCTGTAGCCGCTAGAATGTTGAGTGCTTGCATGAAAACGTGCTTGTATTGCGTTATGCAGGTGGTGGGATGCGGTTCCACGCCTGTTGCTCATGGTCGGTCAATAAAGGGGTAACTGACGTATTTTTGTGGATGATGCTGGACTTGTCCGATGATGTCGATTGGAGACATACCTGGTGACATAGGGCAAGGAAACGTGTTGACACTCTGTAGAGCATGTCTGGATATAACAGCGTTATGTGGGCGAGCGTTATCCTGCTGGAAAACGCTCCCTGAAATGCTGTCCACGAATGGCAGCATAACAGCTCGAATCACCAAACTGACGTACAAATTTGCCGTCAGGGTGCTTGGGATATCCCCGAGAGCTCTGCTGCTTCATACAAAATTGCAACCCAAAATATAACCTCAGGTCCAGTTGAAACGTCCCCTTAGAAAAATTTATGAATTACTATGCTGGTAAACGTCTTACATTATTTGTTTTTCGAACAGCTGAGCAAAACTGAACGCGCTCAGACGTTTCTCTGTTTACTTATTCTGATCATCAATAAAATGACACACAATATTTTTAGCGCAACGCAATCTGACTTTAACAAATCCCTACAAAAGAATGGCCCTAACTAACAATAACCTATACCTTTCATGAATCACTTACCTCGGAAAAGTCTTAGTTACTCGAACTACTGCAATACAGCGAGCGCCACTACTGCCAGCTAAATAAAAGATTCTAACTACTGAAGGCACTAACTACTCATAGGCATAGTTAGCAAATGAAAGATTTTGATAGAGAACAAACAATGTATTTACCTTAAGGGGGGTAGGACGTCAAACGGGCTGACATGGAGCAGGAGAGGCATCACAGGACATTTTAATTTCCACTGTCTATACTTTTACAAATAAATTCATACAACTTTGTCAGCATCACCAGGAAGGATTCAGGATTCACACTTATTTCGGTGGAAGTTCGAAAACATAACAAAATAATTTTTTTTACATGTGAAATTTCATATTTTATTTCACTTACTTATGGCTGCATTTGTTGCTATAGGTACACTTATCTACATAAGTCAGAGAGATTCTTCGGTGAATTTTGCGCAGCATACATACCATACTTACAGGTGTATGAAACTCTAGAATTTATTTAATTTATCAAAAAACGAATGAGCTGTTATATTTTAATCTTCATGTTTAGAAAAAAACACAAATTTTATAGTTAATTACCTCAACTTTTACCACAGTTTTTAATAGATGTGGAAAATTCTAGAGTTTCATACACGTTTAAGCATGGTTTGTATGCTGTGCAAAATTCATCTAAGAATCTCTCTTACTTATGAAGAAAAGTGTACGTACCTATAGCAACAAATGCTGCCATTAGTAAGTGAAAATAAAGATGAAATTTCACATGTAAATAACAAAATAATTTTATGTTTTCGAACTCCCACTGCTATGAGTGTGAATTCTGAATCCTTCGTCATTCTGACAAAGTTTTATGAATGTATTTGTAAAAGTATAAACAGTGGAAATTAAAATGTTCTGTGGTGCCTCTCCTGCTCCAAGTCGGACCCCCTTAATAATGTTCAAAAGTAATAATATATATAAGTTCATGACATCCAGTCTTACAAATTTACACTTTCTGTGGGACACACGTCCAGATCGTCCGCTCTCAAAACTCCGCCAACTCTTTCCCCACATCCACCACTGCTGGAGGCTCACCCCCAACTGCGCAACGCTACGCGCTGTTCACATCCAACTGCCCGACACTACGATAGCGAATGTTCCAACAATGTTAACCAGCCACAGACTGCACACAGCACAGTCAGTGATTTTCATACAGAGCGCTACGTGGCGTTACCAACATAAAAACCTAAACAGCCTACTTGCACAGTGTGTTATGAACGCGAACAGGTTGGATGCACGCCCTCCATTGGCCTCCCCGTAACCGACACACGGCCATCACTGGCCCCGATGCAGCTTCCGTCAGCAAACACAACAGACCTCCCTCCAGCTTGCCCTCCAGTGGACTCTGCTTGACACTACTGAAGTTGCAAATGGCGGTGGTTTCGGGTCAGTGGAACGCATGGTACAGGGCGTCTGGCTCGGAGCTATCCTCGAAGTAATCGTTTTGTGAAAGTTAGTTGTGTTACTGTGGCGCCAACTGACCCTCAAATTGCTGCTGCCGATGCAGTACAATACGTCGGAGACACACGGGGAACGCGATGATCTTCCCTCTCGGCAGTGTCACGTTGCCGTTTGGAGCCCGGTCTTACTGCGGACTTATATTCTCATGACAACAGCTGCCAACAATCATGCACAGTAGCTACATTCCTGACAAGTATCGCAGAAGGGAGTTTAGTTTCTCGTAGCATTATTGCACGACCTCGTTGGAATTCTGTGAGGCGCTGACAATGGCGCGTTCCTCACCTTAAACTCGTTCGTGACTAACGCCAACTCACCACGCCCAATATCAAAAGTGACTAACGTTTACGACCGTTGCAGGGCGTCTTCAAACCTGACTGGCGTCGTCATAGCAGCGGTACTAGAGCCACTCTTATGCGACTGGACTTCACCTTTCAGGTGTAGAAAAGCGCTTACCAACTTTCGTTTACATCGCACTACTTCTTGGTGCAGCGTTTTTTTCTGTTAGTGTACAGTAACTGAGTGGCTATGCTCTCTGTATATGAAATAATTAATTTAAAAAAAATTACTGTAAAATAATGTTGCACGTCTGACATACAGAAGATGCATAATGCAGCGAGTGTCATAATTAATGGCGTGAAATCATATAGTTGTAAGTACACGACACTAGACGCGATTAAGTCTCAGAAAAAGTAAAAGTAGATCCACAAACGAACCGTTTGCAAGATAACTGCGACTAGTCATTAATGATGTGATTCTGTGTGAACACCACATGCAGTGCCTTCGTTTACATTTTCGTGTCGTGGAGTTATAAACAGAATGGATACGACAGTACAGTACGCAGAATGGCACTGGTCAGTTGTGTTGTAGGTGTGTTGATGGTAACATGGAGCATTAACGAGGAATACGCGGATACACATTTCGTAAATGGTACGGCTGACGGCAGTTGCGGCAGGCTGTACGCTTGTACCAAGAAGCATGCCCTGCCCGGAGGCGTCCCGAGAGTCGAACGTTTACACGGTGGCACCAACGCCTTCGTGAAGCTGGGAGCTTTCCACACGCTGCGAGAGGGGGCTGGCTTGCTCGAATGACGTCAGTGCTTGAAGACGGGGTGCTGGGAACAGTCAAGTCTCTTCACAAATCTCGACAAGGAGACTTGCCAGATATATTCCTGAAATGACCCACAGTAGTGTAAATAGAATAACACATCGCAATGCAGTGTACCCATGCAACCTCCAACGATTTCAATGTATTACTGAGGCGAATATTTGGTCCTAGACTAGCGTTCTGTCAATGGATGCAACAGCAAACTGAAACCAACCCTACGATTGACACCACATTTTTACAGATAAAGCGGGGTTCGCTAGTCGGTGTGCATCTGGTTGTCATAATTCTCACGCGTGCAGTCTGCACATCATCGCTCTTCTTCATTGAATGTGTGGTTAGCGGTATTAGATAACTGTCTTATTGGCCCATACATGTCACCAAACTAGCACAGTGCACATTTTTACCTTCGGTTCGGTATCATCCTGCAAGATTGTTTAAGGATGTTCTATTCCAGCAACGTCCAAGAATGAGCTACATCCATGTAGGAGCACTGGCATATCATTTTGGTGCTACGGTTAGACCACGTCTAACGTGCGTGCCGAAAATGGACGAGGAGATCCTAAACCTTGGCCTCAAAGGTCAACTGATCTGAGCCCCATGGATTTCTATGTTTGCGGCCAACTGAAAGTTCTAGTGTAAGCCTTTACAAGTAATACAAATGGTTCAAATGGCTCTGAGCAATATGGGACTTAACAACGGAGGTCATCAGTCCCCTAGAACTTAGAACTACTTAAACCTAACTAACCTAAGGACATCACACACATCAATGCCCGTGGCAGGATTTGAACCTGCGACCGTAGCAGTCGCTCGCATCCGGACTGAAGCGCCTAGAACCGCTCGGCCACCGCGGCCGGCCCAAGCACTACATTTGAAGAACTAGAGCAGAGACTTGTCAGTGCTTGTCAAGATTCTCGAAATCATCATAGTGTATATGAAACTATTTTCAACATATTGCAGCGATGGGCACAGGTTTGCTTCAGGGTAGAAAGACTCATCCTTAAATATGAGCACAGTAATGTAAACTGCCATGTTCATTCAAAACACTTGTACTCCTAAGAAAGTATCTCCAATAACATTCCTTAACGTTAGCCAGTACTGCTACCTTCTACCAACTGCGATGACATTTACACAGAATAAGGTCAGTGATGACCGGTAACCACAGAGTCCGAGTAATCTCGTAAACGGTTCGTTTGCGGATGTACGAGGGTTCACTGAAAAATAATGCCTCCACCTTCGTAACTCTTCAACAGTTGGCAGCATTGATATGCGGCAGGTTGTTGTGTACATAGTTCCGCGCAGTCAGCGCGTACACAACTTTCCCACTAGAGCACGCCCCACTAAGCACAACAGCGCAGGCGCAGCGCTCGTCCGTCTCCGCACTACGAGATGGCGCTGTCTTAGAGATGGATCAAATTCTCCTTCCGCCGATCCGCGTATTAATATGTAACGCAGCGAATGACATTGCTGCTAACGTAGAACCTTTTCTCCTCGCGGATCACACTCGCGCAGTGATACCTGAACGCGCGAGGTATTATAACGAGTGTACAGACCTCCGATCAGTCAGTCTGCATCTGTCTGCATTAGTCTGCATTTGTCTGCACCAGTCTATAGTCAAGTTCAGTCTGCGCCTAATAAGATTACCATATTCCTGTACATAGCCATGAAGATAAATGTATAGACACTTTGTCAAGTATCAGAGATATGTGAGAATAAAATTAACGTACCAAGACCAAAGGAACTTCAGATTGTCAATTGTAAATAGCATCCAGAATCAAGTTAAGTAATGTTTATGCTTATTATTATTTTAATAAATGTGTGTGAAAATTAATCAAGTTCTGTTTAAAGTTGGTCACCGTCAATCTGCTACTCTAAGCGTGCAAGTGGCATTTCTATCGTCTGACCTAACGGCAGAAGATAAACGCGCCACGATAAGACCACGAGACATATTGATGACACCCGCCTACTTCGTTAGAACGACAAGTCAAATAATCTGATGGTGTGTGTACCGATGGTCTTACAGTACGCACAACATACACGTACTGGCTTGTTCCGTAGCCTCTTCTCTACAACTCCAGTTGGCGGGAAGCCTTAGGATTGAACGGGTGTTGTTACAGTGTAAAGTATGGCACACTGCGCAGACGGTCGGTCAATGCGATTTATGCAACGTGCAGTCATTGAATTCTTGTCAGCAGAAGGTGTCACCCCAAAGAAGATTCATCAGAGCGAAATCAGTTTATGGTGATTCTGTTGATGTGAGTACTGTGCATCGTTGGGCGAGTAAGTTTAAAGATGTTGAGGTGAGAAGATGTGACCTGCGTGACAAACTATAGAGTTGGACGTCCTGTGACAACAAACACCGAGTTCAGATGCAAAATATTGGTAGATTGATTCAGGACGATCTTCGTATCACTCAGAGAAATTGCAAGCACAATCGGCATTTCACAAGAACGTGTGGGTCAAATTATTGCTTTGCTTGGCTATCGGAAGATCTGTGCCACAACGGCAGAACTTCAGAGGCTGAATCTCACCACCGTATGGTACCCTCCGTACAGTCCAGATTCAGCACCGTCTGACTTCCTCCATCTGTCCCCGATAATGAAAGACGATCTGCGGGGACATCATTATGCTTCCGATGAAGACGTTGAGAGAACTGTGAGACTGTGGTTGCGGTAACGGAGTGTCTACTTCATCCGTGACGGCTTCAGAAAACTTGTTGATCGTTGGCAGAAATGTATCCAACTGGCTGGTGATTATGTGGAAAATGAATATTGGTAATTAAAGATAACATTTTAAGGATTATTTCTGCGTTTGATTTATTAAAGTACTGCCATCCAAACCCAATTAACGAAGGTGGAGGCATTACTTTTCATTCAACCCTAATGCGTTTACCGAGACATTTCTACATGTAGACAGGAGCACAAGAGTAACTATTAAAGGACGGTATGACACTAGCAGACCAGCCACAGATATTTTGGTGACCACTCTTTCTAGTGACACGTTTTGAAAGTATCATCAGTCAACTAACGTCTGTCATATTCAATAGGAACTCTGTTCAATATGCCACAGTTAAATTGACTCGGTACATTATATGGTGATGTTCCCTTGACTGAATCTGATATTATCGAAACGCGTAGTTAAAAATTGGTCACAAAAATATCTGCGGATATTTTACTATTATCATGGCGTTCATAATAGCTACTCTTGCACTCCTACCTAATATTAACATGGTCGCACACCTCATCCGGTATTTTACATTGCAAATGCAGTTTTTACGTCCAGCATCTTGTACCTTGAACAGCATGCGTTTGCGTCTTTACTTAGGATACTCACTGTAATACAAAATGTTAAAGGACGAAGAATGGAATGGAAGACTAACGACAAAGTCCTCAGATTGATAAGGGAGTAAGACAGGGATGCGGTCTTCCGCCTGTACTGTTCAGTTTATAGGTGGTTAGTAATGTGTTGGTCCACCCCTGGAACGAAATCCAGCAGCGATTCTGCGTGGTACAGATTCGGGAAATCTTAGGTGGGTTACCAAACGTATGCAGCACGAAATCTCTACAGACAGATCACGCAATTCCCGTAAATTATGGTCAAGTGGTTGGTGGGAACGTACTCCATCGGGTTCAGATAGAGTGAATTTGGTGAACGAAACATCAAATTGAGTTAAATATCATGTACCTGAATTTACTGTAGTATGATTCTCCCCTTGCGATACGGAGAGCTGCTGGAAGATGTCGCCACCGTCGCAGAAGAGATCAAGCGTGAAGGGATCCATATTGTCCGCAATAATATTCAAGTAGTCACTGTCTTAGCTGTCTTGGTGCTTTCTATTACTGCTGCAGGTGACACGGAAGCGCAGGTGAATACCTCCATAGTAAAAGACACCTACCGACGCTGAACATTTTTCGAGGAGAACGTCAAATCACTTTTGAGCCGTCTAATTTCGGAACTTATTTTATTTGGCTACCAGTTTCGGTGATTTACTACGCCATATCCAGGCCCCCTGACCGACGTGTAGCAAGAGTCCAACCTCGGTTCCGGTCTAAATAGGGGCCAGTATTCAAATACTGGTATATGTAGATTTCTGCTTGATGCAGCGATATCTTCAACCATCTAACAGTCGGCAGGTGATGGTTGAAGTGCTCGCATTATCAAGCAGAAGTCTACAGATACCAGTATTTGAATACTGGCCCCTATTTTGACCGGAACCGAGGTTGGAATCTTGCTACACGTCGGTCAGGGAGCCTGGATATGGCGTAGTAAATCGCCGAAACTGGTAGCCAAATAAAATAAGTTTCGAAATTAGACGGCTCAAAAGTGTTTGATTTGACGTTCTGTACTTAACAGACGGGTCCCACAATCATCTCTGAGGGGGTGGACATACAGGTGTTTCGAGCAGGCGCCTGGATAACGCCGCGTCTGAACACGGCCATCGACCTGGTGTAAAAAGAAATTTGATTTATCCGCCCAGGCGACACGTTGCATTGATCCACAGTCCCATATAAATTGTCCCATGCCCACTAGAATGGTAATTGGCAATGTCGCTGAGTTAATACTGCTCGGTCCAATAACATTACTGTGATCACCACCTATATTCGACACCAACGTGCAATAACTACTCATAGACGGCAAGGGGAAGCCCGAGCAGTGGAGGGTATACAAAGACTGTGCGAGGTGCGTGAAAATCATGGCAATCCTTCTCGTAATGCGGAAACGGAGCCATTATTGTAATATTAAAAAGGGCATTATAACTGGCGTTCAGATCAAGGGAGGAAGCGTTTCCGGAATGGCCAAGTTTGTAAAATCTTACTATGCCGCCATGTTTCAAATGTACTGTGCATGACAACAAGGCACTGTCCGAAACCGGCTCCGAGACAACGATTTTGCTCTACGGGCCGTAGACGAAAGGGGCTGAACGACGGTTGCTCAGATGGGTACAGGAGCATAGACGTGCGCCGTATGGGCATCCCAGTTAATGCTAAGTGCTGTTAGTCTCCGACGAAGGCTGGAATATCCGCGCCAATACCTCAATTGGACATCCCGTGAGTGAAGAGAGGTGGCGTTTTCAGATGAATCGCGCTTTATACTTGTGGTGTGCGTACGGTAACACCTTCTGTACACGCACCATCAGATTATTTGACTTGTCGCTCTAACGAAGTAAGCGAGTATCAGCAATATGTCTCGTGGTCTTATCGTGGCGTGTTTATTTTCTGCAGTTACGTCAGACGATAGAAATGCCACTTGTACGCTTAGAGTAGCAGATTGACGGTGACCAACTTTAAACAGAACTTGATTAATTTTCACACACATTTATTAAAATAATAATAAGCATAAACATTACTTAACTTGATTCTGGATGCTATTTACAATTGACAATCTGAAGTTCCTTTGGTCTTGGTACGTTAATGTTATTCTCACATATCTCTGATACTTGAGAAAGTGTCTATACATTTATCTTCATGGCTATGTACAGGAATATGGTAATCTTATTAGGCGCAGACTGAACTTGACTATAGACTGGTGCAGACAAATGCAGACTAATGCAGACAAATTAATCGGAGGTCTGTACACTCGTTATAATACCTCGAGCGTTGTAATACCTGCGCGAGTGTGATCCGCGAGGAGAAAAGGTTCTACGTTAGCAGCAATATCATTCGCTGCGTTACATATTAATACGCGGATCGGCGGAAGCAGAATTTGGTCCATCTCTAAGACAGTGCAATCTCGTAGTGCGGAGACGGACGAGCGCTGCGCCTGCGCTGTTGTGCTTAGCGGGGCGAGCTCTAGTGGGAAAGTTGTGTACGCGCTGACTACGCGGAACTATGTACACAACAATACTCCACTGGCGTGAAACGTTTGGAAGCAAGCACGCTGCAGCAATCGTCGGGAGTGTCCACCGTGAGGAGAGAGAACTATGGTCTGGTGAGTGTTTCCCTAGCATTCCCTGGGTGATATTGTCATTCTGGAAGGCACAGTTAAGCAATCAATTTATGCAGCTAGTCTTGCAGATCTTGTCCACCTGGTTTATCCTAGGGGACCATGTCCACCGCTGCATGCAGTTTCTTTTTCTTCGGCGCGACGAATCTACCAGCAGGACAACGGGGAGCGTCACACAGCTCGCAGTGTGCGTGTGTGGTCGAAGAGAATCAGAAGAGTTCCTGGCCACCAAAATCCCCAGATTAAAACCCAATCGAGAATTTGTGCGTACGCCTCGAGCGGGCCGCTCGCGCTATGGATCCTGAACCAAGAAACTTGGCACAGCTGGCCCGGCACTGGAATTGTCACGGATCCACATCCCTGTCGGTGCCTCCCAGAACCTCACTGGCTCTCCTCCTGCACTCCTCGCAGTAGTGCCTGCACCAGCACTGCATCGCGGGACCTCCCGTAGATCGCGCCCTATGCTGCTGCTAGAGCGGACAAGCTTCCTACCTGCAAGTTCGGCATCAGGTGTGGACTTCCAACGGGTAGTCTCCCGTTCACAGTTTCGCTGTCCTCCTACTACTCCACATAGACGCCCTTGACGGTAGCACGTGTAAAACTGATGACCTTCGAGGTCTTCAAGTTGCTCGTTCCAAGACTTCTGGCCATAACAATCTGCTCTTTGTCGAAGTTGCTTACGTTACTGGATTTCCCCATTCTCTGCCCGTATCGTCGCTAGAATGCTTCCACTCTACTCTACTTTGCTCATTTACCCTCTTTACCGATTCACGTGCCTGGACCTCCATGAGACAGCATACAGTCTAGTGGTGGGTAGTGGCCACAACGGTTCGGCTCATGAGCGTATGTAGTTGAAAGATACACGGAGGCTGCTGACATGAAACGTAACGTGAAGAATCACCGAATTATGTGCAGCTTTGTCATCGCCCAGCACTGTATTGTCTGATCGGTTTTCCTCCAAACGGTGACTCTAAATGTGCACTGCAGCTGATGCGACACAGTTAGACGAATTGCTTATACGAAGTAGACTCATGTTTCATTAAGAAAAGAAGTCGTTTTGTAGGTGATGGATAGTTAATATTTCAAGGAAAATGTTTAGTAGCTTGACCAGTGTTTCCCATTTAGTTCATGTTCCATAGATCATTTTCACGTTAACCCGTTATGATGCGGAACGAGTCATTTCACGTTCACATCAAAAATTTGTACATATAACTGCATGCTGAAAATCTTTTTTTTTTGTTTTTTAATATACAGATGTGCATTAGGAATTCCTACACATCACCTTTTATACACTACCGTAATAGAAATTCTTCTATGGAATAGGAATTAAGGAGAAACTTTCACAGTTTGTTATGAAATTTTACTTTGCTGTCTGTCAGACATTTTAAATTACTGCGTAAGTGATCAAAAAATTTTGTTGCGGCGTTTTGCACCCTTCCAATGCTAAGGCAACCTTAATGTGGAGTAATGGAGGTTATTTTTCTTTCTTGTGTTGTAATTATGCACCTCATTTTCTGTTTTGAACTGCAGTGGATTACTGACAACAAATATCATGAGGGAATAAATATGCTGTGAAATAGTAGCCATAATGCCCAACTCCTTAAACACATGTCTAAAAGATGACCGTGGGTGAGCATCAAATATTATTCTTACAGCACGTTTTTGAGCATCCACTCTTTCCTTCTTAAAGATGACTTTGCACAGAACATTATTCCATATTATATTTTTGAATGAAAATTTGCAAAATATGTGAATTTACTGTCTCTTCCCAAAGTTTGCAATGACTCTAAGTGCAAATGCGGTTGAACTAAGTTGTTTCAGGAGTTCCGAAAGTTTTATTCTCAATTAGAATCCTGATCAATTTGGCCCCTAAAAGTTTGAAGTTTCCACTGTATTTTGTTATTTCCTCACCATGTATTATACTTATCAATGGTAAAGTACCTCTAGATGCGTAGAACTGAATATATTTTGTCTTTTTAAAACTAAGGTTGAGACTATTCGCATAAAACCAGCCAATGATAGTTTTAAAAACTTTGTTTACTGTTTCTTCTGGTTATGGAAGTATGCTTCAACTTATTACTACTCTGTCATCTGCAGAAATAAATAATTCTGATTGTTCTATACCAAATGGAAGATCGTTCACACACATGAGCAAAGTGGTGGACCTAGAATTGAACCTTGGGGAATCCCATACTTCATTTCTTCCCAGCCGTAATTATATACCTACACTATATTGCTTGAATGACTAAGTACAACTTTCTGCATTCTTTTGGTTAGATATGTAATTATCCGTTGGTTGGGTATACCGACAATCCTATAAAACATCAATTTAGCTAGGAAAATTCTGTGATTGAAACAGATAGGTCGCAGAAAATACCAGCGAGCACTATTCTATTATTTAATGTTTATAAAATCTGGTGAGTGAACACGTAAATGGCATTCTCAGTAGAGCAATCCTTTTGAAATCCAAACTGTGATTTACTTGCTAGTGGCAGATACTATTCTCGAATACGTCACAACCTCAATAATTTTGGAGAATGGTGTTAGCAGAAAGAGAGGATGGTTGTTACTGACATCTCTTATCGCCTTTCTTAAAGTGGGGTTGAAGAACAATATATTTCAGTCTCTATGGAGAAATGCCTTGAGCTAATGATACATTACATATTTCAGATAATACTGGGCTTATCACATGTGGAAAAATTTTAGCTATAATTTTCTTAATTTCAGGAAGAGTAGTTGATGATATATTTATAAGATTGAATTTCATGAAAGTTAAATTTTCAACATACTACTGTGATTTTATCCCTATGCTTTCTATTGTATTCAAGAAATGATTGTTAAATGCTGTGACTCATCATTTATAGACCTCCCATTCGGTTCAGCAATGTTGTTTTTTTGTATTGTAGCTGGTTGTCCTGTTTTTCGTTTCATTACATTCCATATAGCCTTAAGTATGTTGTCAGAAGTATTGATTTCTGACATGTGCATGTTACTTGATTTTTAACAACTTTTCTTAATAATTGAGTTTTTTGTAGTTTGCAACCACTGTAGGATCGCTGCTTGTTATTACCAAATGATACATTTCCCTTTTCCTTTCACAAGATACTTCAATCCCTCTAGTGGTCCAGGATTTTTTACACGACTGTTTAGTGTCCTCTCTGATTAGCTTAAGCAGAACGCTATTTTCAAATATTCGTCTGAATTTATCATGGCATAGATAAAATTTTATTTTAGCATTTTGTCCATTATAAATTACATCCCATGTCATCTCCAGTAATATATTTTTAAAAACATTTGTCCTGGAGCCATTACGTATTCTGATTGCCACTGAGGACTAGCGATACTGTAAGTCATCATGCATTTTATCCTAACGATGCATCACGATCAGAGATAGCATATGTTACTGAGTAAATAATTACTTTCTTGGTTTGAGCTTCATCAAAGAAACGATTATTAATTAGGGTTGAACAAATTGCCGATGGCTTGTATGGTGTGAAACGTCTGATCGGAAACTCCCCTTCGACAACCGTCGGTAGGGTCCAGGCCAGAGGAGGAAGTGTTAGGTATGGAAAACGTGTTTGTGGCATTCCCTGGTTGAGCTCTTCATTCTGAAAGTCACAGTGGATCAACTCAAGTATTCATCTATCCTTGGGAACCATATTCAGGCTGTTGATAGATGGTCACATTAATGTGGCTGGACAGTGAACAATTCCAAACATCGTAGCTGCCCATGCGACTGTCGTATGAAGTAGGGCTATTTCAGTTGCTTAGGCCCTGCCTCTTGCCACATACTGACGGAGCCTGTCATGAACGCCCCAGTTTTCGACATTTACACCGCAATAGCGGGTGCCAGCTACAGTTCCTTTCAATTTTAACATATTCCTCAAAGTTGCAACGCTTATTAGCAAGGGGTGCGTCACTGTACAAATTTTCTTTTAAAGAAAATTTACTATTCTACAAGAAGACGAGCGCATACATACTCCAATGCCATGGGTATTAAACATATTACACAGTTAAGTGCCACTTGCGAATTGCCATGTTCTTAGACAACTTAGCCAGTACACAAAAATGAGATTAGGTGCATCAGCCGTCATGAATGAAAACAATTATAAATCAAAGCACTTTATTCACACAGTAATACTGTCGTTTTGTGCTACAAGTAAGTTTTCAATGGTTACATCATGCACCCTCACGCAGCAGTTAAGAGCATGTTACATTCGAAGATATTTCCAGAAGATAGGAAACTTATTACGATTAAGCTGCTGTTCGACCACGAAGTCATAAGAGAAGATGAAAACACTTGAAATAGAATAAATCGCATTAGTTTTTAAAATAATTTGCCATGTTTGTACCGTCCACGGAGTTGGCTTGTTAGGAAGTTCTGGGCATATTTTCGGTAAAATCACTCACGATGACTGCAGGAAGTGTTTACAGACATCGTGACTGGAGTGCAAATAGAAAAATCACCCCATCAGCGGTGACTAGCTGTCGTTCATAGCATGAGTGTTCCTGACCAAGTTGTTAAGTGTCATTTTCTCAGAAATAACGATCGAACAATAACATCCGAAATACGAGACCTCTCTCTGGCACCAACATTCAGCAAATTTCGTTTCTTTAGTACCATCCATGTAATAGTTGACCGTATAATATCATTATGTGGAGACCTAATGCTAGCTGCAAGGCTAGTCACATTGCGTACTCGAAGAGCCACGCGTTAGGACGTGCGGCCCTTTTATATGCACTAGATCTGCACACACCACTTCATGTCTCGACACACTGGCGTGATTGTACCAAGGAAGGAAAAGGGCACTATACCTGGACCTCCCATCTGGTCCATAAAAGCTAAAACTATCTTCACAAACTGAATTTTAATTCAGCTTTGCTAGAAAGGCATACGCATTTCAATAAATGTTTCAAGAAAGTATTGTACTCTGTCTTGTAGCATGTGCAGCCGTTGGTTGCGAAATGTCATAAAAATTTGTTGTTCGCTGCTTTTATTCTTGCAGCTGTAAATAAAGATGGATCTGGGTTCTGTGAACCTCTAATAACGCTGTACCTTGAATTCGCAGCGTTTTATTCTATAGTTACCAGCCATTGTCATAAACGACCACAAATTTGAGTGCAGAAACTATACACATGTCTGAGTGTTTGTAGTTTACGGGCTCTCAACGACGAGGTTCTCAGCACCCTTAATCAAACAATTAGAAATGAATGTGGTAAAAATTCATAACATATTACTGAGAGATAATCTTACTTAACACTGCATTCAGTCTCTCACTCATGTTCAATCACACAATCAGTTTACCACACATACTTTAAAATATTGCAACTATCTCCAAATTTTCTGAAATAAGATTGAGTCGTTGGCTGATTACTTACAAAAAAAATATGAATGAGCCAGCCATCTTCGTAGTCCAAATTTCAACCAAATTTGGCAGGCAAACTGAAAACTTAATGCGTATCAGCATTTTGGGACCAACAGCGTTGTTGCTCAAACAGGAGCCAAAGTACTAGGCAAAAATCATAGTTTTTTCTTCTTTTTTTGGAGCTCATGCCATAGGCTGTCTCACTCGATGGGCTTGTTGTGTGGCCGGCCAAATAGACCTGCTTTGCGAAAGAGGTAAGAAACGATTTTCCAGTCCCCAGTGAAGAGGCTGCCCTGGGTGACAGACATGCTGTGTTGGAATGATATTGGCCTACTTCATCGACCTACAATGCATGGCAACCTGTGCGTTAGGGGCAAAAAGCGATTTTCAAGCAGCTGATATGTAGGCTGCCCTCCACGACAGTCACGTTGTGTGAGTATATTCATCTACTTTATTGGCCTGTTTTAGTGTGTCTATACGTGCAGTTGGATATGACTGTGCGAATGTTGAGACGGGAATGGACAGGGAGGTGAGGCAGGATAGGAAGTGAGTCGGAGGAGGGGATGAAAAGACACACACACAAACACACACACACATACACACACACACACACACACACACACACACACACACACACACAGAGAGAGAGAGAGAGAGAGAGAGAGAGAGAGAGAGAGGGGAAGGCAAGAACAGAGGGAGGCGGGAAGATATGGTCGGAGAGAAGGGATAGAGGAGATGAAGAAACAGTGAGGGTTTGAAAGGAGGAAATGCAAGTGAGAGGATGAGGTGGACAGAGAGACGGAGGGGAGAAGAGGTGGACATGAAGAGGGCGGATGTATATGCGATCTGTGTGTCGAACGCATACCCAGGCGAATATTCGGGGAAAAGCCTAGTTAGCACAATAAAAACGCCTCCTTAATATTTCAGGTAGCAAATCGGACATCTCACAGAATCTTAAAGAGTCGTAGGACATGCACATGAATTAACTGCTGCCCTCTTGTCTGAAAATTAAAAACATAGTCAACTAACATGTGGCGCCCTGGTCTAAACGTCAGGTGCACGAAACATTGGGGATTCCTCTTTCCCTGTGCAAAATCTACGTGGTTATAAGGAGGTACGTATGGCAGCGTTGTTTACTTTGCTAGCCACAACTGACCGTCCATCACTCCAGCCACTCTTCTCCCCACCTACACACGACAGTCTCTACAATCCTCCGAACGTCATTACACATCTCCTGTAGTACCCATGTGGCCTGGTACACAGCACAGTACTCCACCTACTCTTGTAGTCGTACGTGCAGAAAAGCGCCCTGCATGTTTCCAAGTACTTCATGTCCTGAGTGCAAGTGTTGTAAGAATGAAGGGCACACAGGATGAGGAATAACAATTTTTCTTTCCAACACTTGTCATACCATACGCGATAGGGTAAGAATAAAAATGTCTTCTCCTAACCACCGTCCTCATCTCCGTCGCAAAAGTACTGCGCTACAGCGGCTCGTCTCTCTGCCACTGTTAGCACCACCCACACTTAACGCGAATGTCTGAAAAGGGCTCGCCCCAGTCTACAGGGGAGATAAGATTAACAAGCCCCTCGGATTCGAAATTAACTTCCTATTCAGTCGCGACTGCTTACAGGAGGTCCCTAGTTAATTAGGAGCATGGAAACGGTGGATAGATGGCTCTGAGCACTATGGGACTCAACTGCTGAGGTCATTAGTCCCCTAGAACTTAGAACTAGTTAAACCTAACTAACCTAAGGACATCACAAACAACCATGCCCGAGGCAGGATTCGAACCTGCGACCGTAGCGGTCTTGCGGTTCCAGACTGCAGCGCCTTTAACCGCACGGCCACTTCGGCCGGCGGTGGATAGATGGCAGAACTCGAATTAACAAGAAAAGATTAAAAATTGACAGAGAGCAGCAAGTCACAGATGTGGTCCAAATGTAGTCTCCACTGGCGTTTCAGCCATACCAAGAAATACAGGGTATATTGACAGAGACATTAACCAGAAGTTAAAAGTTAGTATAAAACCAGACTCAAAGTTACTTAATCAAAACCATCACTAGTACTGTGTGCAGGGTGCATCAACAGAACTGTATCAGCTGACAGAGAGGCTGCTTGCTGTGAGTTCTTAGCACACGATTGGCGCTGCCGGTTTTCGGCCGGAGCGTGACGCAGTTTCGCAGGCTGGGAAAAACGGTGACATCTAAATGCGAGGTACGTTGAGACATTCTACTCAGAGTACCTAAGAGGCATGCCGTGACCAGCTGCAAGGCGGCAAATGCGTGGAACGAGGGGTGTGTGCGTCGGCGTTGTGACGGCTCTCGTGGGTTCGGATCGAGGCTGAGCCACGTGGGGCTACGGTGGCTGCTCCTGTGGCTTATATGGCACCAGGAATGCTGATCAGTGAGGTCTTCCCAGAAAACAGCCCCCTGCCCAACACGGGAAGGGCTACGTGTTGGAACTGACCGTGTCTTTGCTGAAGTTACAAATCCCTGCCTCGGTTCCAACGGTTCGGAGACCTGTTTCCGAACCTGTCAATAGTGAGACCTTATTTCACTATCCCCCTATACTTGCACGAAGAAGCAAAGAAGCATCCGTCACTATAACGGCCGCGTCGCACAAACTCCAGACACTGCCCTCTCTCTGTACGCGCTGAAGGACGGCTAGTGTCGCAGTGGGACGCTCTGTCGGTGACCACAGTTACCTTCCAGAACTTCGCTTCTTACTGTCCACCTCTATCTCGTCGTATGGCTGTCCTCCCCTCTAACTCTATCCAGATTAGAGATATACGTACAGATATTATGATCACTAATATTTAGATATGTACCAAATTCAGTCTGCCAATTTATTTATTTATTTATTTATTTATTTATTTTTTCTCTGCGTCGAACAGTCTTCCCGCAAACGCATCACATAATTTACTATCTGATGTATCCTGCACAGTCGTAACTGCATCAACAAGTAGACTACACTTGTCTGCACGGACTATCCATTTCGCATCCATGCATCCACAATTCAATACCTGACCTGCTGCCCAGGGGAAAATAAATATTAATGGCCTGTTTGTGTCATGTGTCCTTGGACGTATTAAACAAACTAAAACATATTACTCCTAATAGCAACAAAAATGCAGATGAGGTAAATACTGGAGTAATGTTCTGAACATTGCCCTCAATCATCAGTAGCAACATGTGTACTTACACACATACCATGATGTATGTACGTGCTGTATAGTTTGATAACAGATCTATCATAACTTAGCATAAACGATAATTTCACACGGTTAAAGATCTCAGCCGCAGTCCACTTTCGGATTTCTGTTTCACAGTATTTCAAGAATCAGTTTAATACAGTCTTCTTCCTCATCGAATTTTTACTAAGTGGATTAAATTGCAACTGAAATGTATTGAAGCTAGGAGTAAAACAGACTGCTCAAACGAAAATTTATCCACTGATTGACCATTATCAAAATATCGGGAATCTACAAACGATGAGCAAAACTTAAGAACCAAACTAACTTTCGCATGATGTGTTTGTGGATGCTCACTTGAGCTAACTAGCATTTCGACCATTTTAATGATGCGTTATGGCTGGGCAGTCAGCCTTATTCTGCCAACGGCCTTGTCAAAGAGGGCGCAGGAGCGGATAGAGTTTCAGGGCACTCTTTGTCCTAGGGGTGGGAAATTGCCCCTAAAGGCGGAAGAATCAGCAATGATCAACGACATGAGGATGCAGAAGGCAATTGAAACTACTGTATTAAAGACACGTAACGTGTATCCACAGGACATGTGGCCTGTAATTGAAGAAGTGTCATAATGATCTCTCCATTGGCAAAAGATTCCAGAATAGTCCCCCATTCGGATCTCCGGGAGGGGACTGCCAAGGGGGAGGTTACCATGAGAAAAAGATTGAATAATCAACGAAAGGATAACGTTCTACGAATCGGGGCGTGGAATGTCAGAAGCTTGAACGTGGTATGGAAACTAGAAAATCTGAAAAGGGAAATGCAAAGGCTCAATCTAGATATAGTAGGGGTCAGTGAAGAGAAGTGGAAGGAAGACAAGGATTTCTGGTCAGATGAGTATCGGGTAATATCAACAGCAGCAGAAAATGGTATAACAGGTGTAGGATTCGTTATGAATAGGAAGGTAGGGCAGAGGGTGTGTTACTGTGAACAGTTCAGTGACCGGGTTGTTCTAATCAGAATCGACAGCAGACCAACACCGACAACGATAGTTCAGGTATACATGCCGACGTCGCAAGCTGAAGATGAACAGGTAGAGAAAGTGTATGAGGATATTGAAAGGGTAATGCAGTATGTAAAGGGGGAGGAAAATCTAATAGTCATGGGCGACTGGAATTCAGTTGTAGGGGAAGGAGTAGAAGAAAAGGTTACAGGAGAATATGGGCTTGGGACGAGGAATGAAAGAGGAGAAAGACTAATTGAGTTCTGTAACAAGTTTCAGCTAGTAATAGCGAATACCCTGTTCAAGAATAACAAGAGGAGGAGATATACTTGGAAAAGACCGGGAGATACGGGAAGATTTCAATTAGATTACATCATGGTCAGACAGAGTTTCCGAAATCAGATACTGGATTGTAAGGCGTACCCAGGAGCAGATATAGACTCAGATCACAATATAGTAGTGATGAAGAGTAGGCTGAAGTTCAAGACATTAGTCAGGAAGAATCAATACGCAAAGAAGTGGGATACGGAAGTACTAAGGAATGACGAGATACGTTTGAAGTTCTCTAACGCTATAGATACAGCAATAAGGAATAGCGCGGTAGGCAGTACAGTTGAAGAGGAATGGACATCTCTAAAAAGGGCCATCACAGAAGTTGGGAAGGAAAACATAGGTACAAAGAAGGTAGCTGCGAAGAAACCATGGGTAACAGAAGAATTACTTCTGTTGATTGATGAAAGGAGGAAGTACAAACATGTTCCGGGAAAATCAGGAATACAGAAATAGAAGTCGCTGAGGAATGAAATAAATAGGAAGTACAGGGAAGCTAAGACGAAATGGCTGCAGGAAAAATGTGAAGACATCGAAAAAGATATGATTGTCGGAAGGACAGACTCAGCATACAGGAAAGTCAAAACAACCTTTGGTGACATTAAAAGCAACGGTGGTAACATTAAGAGTGCAATGGGAATTCCACTGTTAAATGCAGAGGAGAGAGCAGATAGGTGCAAAGAATACATTGAAAGCATCTATGAGGGTCAAGATTGGTCTGATGTGATAGAAGAAGAAACAGGAGTCGATTTAGAAGAGATATGGGATCCAGTATTAGAATCGGAATTTAAAAGAGCTTTGTAGGACTTACGGTCAAATAAGGCAGAAGGAATAGATAACATTCCATCAGAATTTCTAAAATCATTGGGGGAAGTGGCAACAAAACGACTATTCACGTTGGTGTGTAGAATATATGAGTCTGGCGATATACCATCTGACTTTCGGAAAAGCATCATCCACACAATTCCGAAGACGGCAAGAGCTGACAAGTGCGAGAATTATCGCACAATCAGCTTAACAGCTCATGCATCGAAGCTGCTTACAAGAATAAGATACAGAAGAATGGAAAAGAAAATTGAGAATGCGCTACGTGACGATCAGTTTGGCTTTAGGAAAAGTAAAGGGACGAGAGAGGCAATTCTGACATTACGGCTAATAATGGAAGCAAGGCTAAAGAAAAATCAAGACACTTTCATAGGATTTGTTGACCTGGAAAAATCGTTCGACAATATAAAATGGTGCAAGCTGTTCGAGATTCTGAAAAAAGTAGGGGTAAGCTATAGGGAGAGACGGGTCATATACAATATGTACAACAACCAAGAGGGAATAATAAGAGTGGACGATCAAGAACGAAGTGCTCGTATTAAGAAGGGTGTAAGACAAGGCTGTAGCCTTTCGCCCCTACTCTTCAATCTGTACATCGAGGAAGCAATGATGGAAATAAAAGAAAGGTTCAGGAGTGTAATTAAAATACAAGGTGAAATGATATCAATGATACGATTCGCTGATTACATTGCTATCCTGAGTGAAAGTGAAGAAGAATTAAATGATCTGCTGAACGGTATGAACAGTCTAATGAGTACACAGTATGGTTTGAGAGTAAATCGGAGAAAGACGAAGGTAATGAGAAGTAGTAGAAATGAGAACAGCGAGAAACTTAACATCAGGATTGATGGTCACGAAGTCAATGAAGTTAAGGAATTCTCCTACCTAGGCAGTAAAATAACCAATGACGGACGGAGCAAGGAGGACATCAAAAGCAGACTCGCTATGGCAAAAAAGGCATTTCTGGCCCAGAGAAGTCTACTAATATCAAATACCGGCCTTAATTTGAGGAAGATATTTCTGTGGATCTACGTCTGGAGTACAGCATTGTATGGTAGTGAAACATGGACTGTGGGAAAACCGGAACAGAAGAGAATCGAATCATTTGAGATGTGGTGCTATAGACGAATGTTGAAAATTAGGTGGACTGATAAGGTAAGGAATGAGGAGGTTCTACGCAGAATCGGAGAGGAAAGGAATATGTGGAAAACACTGATAAGGAGAAGGGACAGGATGATAGGACATCTGCCAAGACATGAGGGAATGACTTCCATGGTACTAGAGGGAGCTGTAGAGAGCAGAAACTGTAGAGGAAGACAGAGATTGGAATACGTCAAGCAAATAATTGAGGACGTAGGTTGCAAGTGCTACTCTGAGATGAAGAGGTTAGCACAGGAAAGGAATTCGTGGCGGGCCGCATCAAACCAGTCAGTAGACTGATGACCAAAAAGAAAAAAAAAATGGCTGGGCTGACCGAGAGAGAGGTAGGTTGCTGCTGATGAGGTCAGATACAGAAATGAACCTGTCGCGCAACTAACTATATAATGAGAAAAAATTGGCCGTCCGAAGTGGGTCCTGGGTTTCAGTTCTCACAGAATCATTAAGAATTAATAACCGGAAAATGGTCAGCAACCTACTGAATTGATGGGCTTTGCCCGGATTAATTGCAATTTTACTTGATTTACGTGAGGCCATTCATAAAAAACGAAAGGCTACAGATTCATATGTATAGTAAAAATATAAAGAAAGGTCAAAACGGATGTCAATTACTGAACATTGAAAAGATTTAACTGGCTATTAGATCAGGATGACAAGGCGCGCAAGGAATAGGTAAGATATGAGTGACTGTCATGTCAACAGCTCTTCTAAAATCCACAATCATGTCTGGGAATGCAGTGTGTGCTCCGATCGTACCATAACACACGGTTTAGATTCCACGTGCAAATGCCTAAACTTGCAGAGTCATGAATGAGCGCTCTACTACAAGACTTGTACGTATTGAATCACAGTGCCTCACCTTGTTTAATACGAGATGAACAGTAAATATCTAAACAAAAGCGTTCCACGATTACCGACGTTGCGAGATATTCGCGCCAGAATAAACGACTCAGGGAGACGATACCAGCCTTGGCTGCGACCTGCTAGCAGCAACAACCCGCCAGTAACGCTGTGGTGAGCTGAGTCTCCAGACGGCATGTTGTGGCTCTCCCCACATCTCCCAGTGAAGTTCTTGTCCTTCCGCGTATCCACCCAGAGTATCTCAAAGGTTTTTCACTTCCTCTCTGCCCCATACAAAGTTCGCACACATGCTCTTCCACGAATGGGAATAGCTCCACCAATGAATAACTAACAAGTTTTTTTCATGAACAGTGGTCCAGCTTCCCACCAATGAGATTCTACAAGTCGCCCATTGACCTCCCTCCCTCTGTACGATATTTTGAGAACTGAAATTCTAGACTTCCACCTAGTTGCTGCTGTTTGAAGTTACCCAATGAGCTGGCTTCCCACATCACGAGAGAGACATTTGCTGTCCACAGTAGCGATGCCCGGATGACAGTAACTGCCGCATAGTTTCCCGCGTGAAAGCAGCGAGATGACCATCTTTCGGCCATCCCATATTCTTTAAAGTTTCTCGGAAGGAGTAGTTTGAGCAGAAATATCGACTCGTAAAATAATTTTTCTCGATTGGCCCAGATGCCTGTCATTTTCCCCCAGACCGAGCTTTTTAGAAACAGTCCCCGACGGCTCACCGCGGCGTCTGCAGTTCTAAAGAATTCTGGATGCACGCGACCCGCGTGTAACCGTAGCAGGCACTGCACCGTGTCCAGCACAGTTTACGTGCTGCCCATCAGTCAGGACAACGGCCCGCGCTCTGAGCGGCCCACCCCTTACAGGGCGCCCTCCCTCCCGCCCCAGGGACTCGACCGCTGCACACGAGCGGCCTCGCCTTACAGTGTGATGTGGCTCGCCACCGGCACGGCAGAGACACGCAACTCGTTAAATAGAGGACTTGAACTAGATATGTGAAAAATGAACTGAGATGTACGCCAGTAGCTCGATATTTGTAGTCACTGATATTCCCCATGATGTGTCGGCAGCTGGGCCAACACATTGTAGACAGAGGTGGCTTAAAAGGCACGCTAGACTAACGCAGACGGGCGTGAAGTACTGGAACAGGATACGTAATTAATGCTATGAAGAAAAGTACGTAGCTGGTATAATACTTATCTTTAATCAATCATTGTGGTACATCGCACAAAGGAGACTTTAATTACAATCACTGTAAGGCTAATGGCGCCTTGCTAGTTCGTAGCCATTAACTTAGCTGAAGGCTATTCTGTCTCTCGGCTAATGAGAGAGAAAGGCTTCGTACGTCTAGTCGCTAGCTCTGTCGTCCGTACAACTGGGCTGAGTTCGAGTCAGTCTCTCGAGACCTGCCTTGTGGTGGCGCTAGGTTTGCGATCACACAGTGGCGACACGCGGGTCCGACATGTACTACAGGACCGCGGCCGATTTAAGCTACCACCTAGCACATGTGGTGTCTAGCGGTGACACCACACCCCATGAATCCATTTCAAGTGTCTATCAGTCGGTACGGCCATCATACGGATTTTGATAAATTGGTCTAATAGCGGTGACACATCAAACGTGTCAGTCCAAACTTGACTGCCGCATTTGTGTCACTGGCAACTATATATCTCGATGAATCTTGGGCCATACAAAGAAAGAACTGCTCCGGCATTTTACAGACGGTAACTGAAGGAAATGCATAAAGAGATTATGATAAATGACACTGCTATTCCCAGGAAATAAAATCACTGAAGCCACAGCAATATATTAAGGTCCTCTGGACATTACAATATGTCGGGTGTGATGACAACAGACAGTAACGTGCTTACATGCTGACCTTGAGGTGCGAAAGGAATTCTTGTGGCAGGCCGCTCCATTCTTCCACTATCGCTTTTGACAGCAGTTGGATGGTCGTTGGCGCATGCGGACGTGTTGCAAATACGTCTCCACGACGCATCCCACAGTGCTCGCGGGGGGTTTAAGTCGGGGGGACGGGTAGGTCGGTGCATTCGCCGAATATCCTCGCGTTCCTCTCTCAGTTCAATGCGGTAGCGCACTGTCTTCCATAAAAATGAAATCTGGGCCGAATGTCCCCACAAGACGCACTTTGGGATGCCGTACAGTTTCACAATGACATTGACGGGTGAGAGTACTGTGCACAAAGATTTGGAGGTCAGCACGCCCGTGAAACATCACGCCTCACCACAGCAAACGATAATTTTCGACAATGTTTATGGCTGCATTACTAGTTTCGCATCTCGCCATAGAAGGCCACGTCCAGAACCACCCCTTAGACTGAATCTGCTTTCGTCCGAGAAGATCACGCGGTTCTGCTCCTCGTCAGTCCAGTCCCTATGCTCTTGGCACTACCGCAACGGTGCCATCGATGTACACGTGTCAACAAGAGGAAGCGCACTGCTCGTCGGCCAAAGAGACCAGTTCCATGCAGTCGCCGTGCCACTGTGGAGAGTGAGACTGCCTTCCTCGGAATCACGTCAAACGTCGCGGCATCTGCACCCGCTGTTTGACGTGGGTCGCTTCTTGTCTGTTGCCTGTCACCTGATGACCGCGATCGACCACCACAGTGCCTGTGGTTTGGAACACTTCCCAGTCACGTGAAAGACTGCTGTGAGCAATTCCAAATTTCTGGACTACACTCGTCATACGTTACCCTTCTTCCAGTCTCCAGGTTCCTTCCCGTGTGAAAACATCGAAATGATGTCTCCAGGCAATAACCACCACCGAAGTGCTAACTACACGCATATCGACACAAACTGACTTCACCCGTTCCTTCAACTGCCTCATTTTGTGGGAACAGCCCAATTTGGCGAGACCTCTGGTAACATACTCCCGTTCTTTCATTGACAATGGTTCAATGCGGCCCGCCACCTATCTCTCTCTTATGCCAACCTCTCCATCTCATTGTAGCGCTTGCACCTAAGTCCTCTGTGATTTGTCAGATTTATTACCCTACGGTTTTTACCCTCTACAGCTCCATTTAGTGCTACGGAACTAAGTTTCCGATGTCGCAAGAAATGTCCTGTTGTAATTTTACATTTTATTGCGGAAATAAGTGTGTCAGATACTGTGCTGTGTGTAGGAACCAAAGACGTCCCTCTTTGCATAAGGAAAAGCGAGCATTATCATATCATTATTTGCGATTTTTATCATCTCTGTTGTTGAACGTAATGTTAATGACTTAGATTTTGTTCTTGCTCTGATAAAGACGAAGGGACCTCGTAATTGTGAATGTAACGTACTACAACTCGATAGTGCGAGTAAAAGATGTATTCGACGATATATAAACGAGTGGTCATCGCTGATAAATAATTAGATGAGACTCGAACGTAAATATTACTCTTTCTAGTCACTGTAATTACTATAGAAATTTTAGCTACATTACGTCGACGTGGAGTTGTAGAGACGCTGGAGAGATTGGCGAAAGATCCTGCAAATAAACATGGCGACTTCCAACGGACTCGAGAACGCGTAAGAAGAAATGGGACACTTTTCTAACTTGCTTTTTGTGCCCTCTTTGCTTCGTCCGCCATGTGTTATTCAGCCTCCAAGGTAGCACAATTCCATAATTTAGTATAGTTCGTGGTCCCCAGTTTTGATTGTTTCGTTGCTAATCTCAGTTTACTACTGTCATTACTTTTGTCTTTCTTCAGTTTACTCTCCGTCCGTATTCTGTGTTCATAAGACTGTTCATTCCACTCAACAGGTTCTGTAAGTCATCTATATCATTGCTTTTAGCAAATTCATCAACGAATCTTGCCACTGACAAATTTTATTGGGAATTGTGATCTCACTCTTGCACTTCATTTCCGTCTCTGTTTCTTTGATTTATGTACTGAGCAGTGTGAGAGGAGGACTTCATCCATGTTTTACACCGTTTTTAGAGTGAGCATTTCATTCTTGGTCTTCCATTCTTATTGTTCCCTCTTGGCTTTTTTTACATATTGTACATGCTGTTCGCTATAGCTTACCCTATTTTCTGAGCATTTTACTCTGTCGAATGCTTTTCCCAGGTCGACAAACGCGTCTCGACTTTACCTAAGCCTTGCTTCCATTATCAGTCGCACGTCAGAACTGCCTCTCTGGCCCCCTTACTTTCCGAAAATGAAACTGACCGTCATCTAACAGAGTCGCAATTTTTTTAGAAGAGATCAGAAAAGAGAAAACTGATAATCATAGATCCTCTATGTCTCTGGCCTTGCAGACACGCACAGATACGCGTCCCGAAACTTGGCGAGTCTGGGTGGGTCGTTGTGATTTATTACATTCACTCAACAAATAAAAATATGGAATACAAGATTTTCTATAATGCTACTGATTTGGTTTATGCCTTTTGATCTGGGTGAGCTTTCAGCAGTATTTTGCTAATCATATACACCGAAAGTTGCACTCAGTTATTGGTTATGCAGTATGAACATCATAAATTCCGGAAGGTTGTCATTAAAGTGCACCTACTCACAGAGGTCCATTGTGGGCTGCAGTTATCGTATGGCAGCGGAACTTGGTAGATATTCTAAGACGTTAAAGTTGACCCGACATACGCTGGAAAAAAAAGTAGTTGCATTTTTGGCTACCGGACGCACATCTAGTGCTGGGAATGCAAGAAAAAAGTACGGAAATGTTTCCGTAATTAATCGATTAGTAAAGGTCAAATAAGTCAGAAAATTATAACGATGGTTTTGTTATTAATCACGGCTTACACAATGTGTTTAATATGAGCTCCGGAGACGTCGAAGAGATGCTGTACAGCGCCAGATTTGCATATGATGGGCCAAAATTTCAGCTAATTTTTTTTTTTTTTCCAGCGTAAACTGGTTCCGTTTAATGTGTTAGCATGTCTACCAAGTTTCGCTGTCATGAGTTGATTACAGCCCATACTTGACCCCCAAAAGTGGCAGCACTTTAATTACAACCACCCGGTATTAGTTTACTTGAAACATGATTTTATAGTTGTGTTGATCACTTAATCGTTTCATTTCTGTCTTACTACATTTTTATTAATATGACCAAAATCTGAATTGCTTCTGCCTTGACGTGTATTATAATTTGCATGATAGCTGGCAACATTTAATTCCTTTAGGTGGACTGCTCGAAGAAAAATAGCCTCCTGAGAACGCAACGTGAATTTCCCTGATAGTATCTCGTCGATTTACGAGCGTCGTCTTGATGCCGCACTCCTGTTCACTTCCTATTCGTCAGCTTCAGCTGGAGAATTGACCAGAGTAGGAAGCTTTGCACCTCGGTGACGACTGCTGCCGGGCTGACGATATTTCATTAGGGTCTGCTTCTATCTGTTGTAATTACCGCGCTGCGCGAGGTAATATCGGACTCGCAAACCGGTTAAACAGGTTGTCACCGTGCGATGCGGGGCACGCCATTCAGAGACGTCAGGCCGAGTCGTCGACCAGGGCGCCATCACCAGCTGTGATTAGGCACTGTGAGGAACATAAGGGGCGGCCGTGAGAATGGAGGGCACAGGGAGGGCAGGGAGGGAAAGAGAGGCGGCGAGGACAGAGGAGGGCGCAGCAGCACGGAGGCTGCGCCATCAGGCCGCCCAATTACGGCCCGTTGTAGCGGCCCGGCGCCATCAAGCGCTGATGAAGTTAGCAGAACTGATTGGAATTATCCCCCGGGTCCGCTCGTGGAAACAAAACCCTCCCTCTGCAGGTCAACACTGGATGCTGAGTGCTACGAGTGGCCGAGCATGCGTGCGGCTGTTTCCGTTCCAAGGCGATATTTGCTCTGGGCTGGCGCGGCGTAGCCCCCTCATAGGGTCTGTCAGCAGCAGTTCAGCGCATTTGCCACGCAGGTTACGACGGACAGCTAATATACATGCACATTCTATTGCATGCTGCACGGCTGTTGCTCTGCACATGTCAGTGGTCGCTGGAATGTCATTTTCGATCTTCTCATTTCGTACATATGAGTAAAAGTTACATCTGGAAAAATCGGTGAATAGTCTCGGAAAATGAAAGGAACAAGATTTTTTCTTTATTCTCTTGAGGGTTCGGAATTCTGAATGGCTTGAGGGAGCCCTTAACTAATTCTATCCTGTTCCAGACTTTTCATCTTGAAGCAGCTCTTGAAACCTAAATACTCAATTATTTGTTTTAAGTATTCCAGTCTGTCTTCCTTTACAGTTTTTATTCCACTGTTTTCCACATATTCCTTTCCTCATTGCTTGAGGGGAGACCACCTGGTTCCTTACGTCATTAGTTCCATAATTTTCAACATTCTTCAGTAGTACCAAATCTAAAATGTTCTGATTCCCTTCTGTTCCGGTTTCCCACATTCCATGTTTCACTATTATACAATGCTGTGTTCCAAATGCACATTTTCAGAAATGTGTGTGACATTAACGCCCATTTTTTATACTAATAGACGTCTCCTGGCCAGGAATTCCCTTTTTTTCAACTACTAGTCTCCTTTCATGTCCTAATTGCTCCGCCCGTCCTGACTTCTTTCGTTGCCTAAGTTGCAGAACTCCTTAACTTCATCTTCTTCGTACTCACAAATTATGATGTAAATTTTCTCACTATTTTCATTTCTGCACCTTCTCATTACTTTAGCCGGTCTTCGATTTACTCTCAAGCCGTATTCTCTACTCATCAGATTGTTCAACTCATTCAACAGATTCTGTAATTATTCTTCATTTTCACTGAAGACAGCGACGTAATGAGCGAATCTTATCAATGATACCCTTTAACCATGAATTTCAATTCCACTCTTGAACGTTTCTCTAATTTCCAACATTGCTTCTTCGATGTATGGGTCCAACAGTAGGAGCAAAACACTACATCCCTGTCTTAAACCATTTTTAATGGTTGAAATGGCTCTGAGCACTATGGGACTTAACTTCTGAGGTCATCAGTCCCCTAGAACTTAGAACTACTTAAACCTAACCTAAGGACATCACACACATCCATGCCCGAGGCAGGATTCGAACCTGCGACCGTAGCGATCGCGCGGTTCCAGACGGTAGCGCCTAGAACCGCTCGGCCACTTCGGCCGGCAAACCATTTTTAATCCGAGCACTTCATTCTTGGTCCTACCTTCCTACTGTTCCCTCGTGGTCATTTCGAACATCTTGCATCATTTGAGATTGTCGAATGCATTTTCCAGTTCGACGAATCGTAAGAACATATCTTCATTTTTCTTCAGTCTTGCTTCTATTATTGAAAGTGTCAGAACTGCCGCTGCTGCCTTTACCTTTACTAAAGCGAAACTAATCCTCATCTAATAGATCCTCAATTTTCTTTCCCATTCTTATGTGTATTATTCTTGTCAGCAACTTGGACACATTAACTGTTTAAAGCTGATTGTGCACAATTCTCACACTTGTTGGTCCTTACTGCGCTCATAATTCTGTGTATGATATTTCGAAAGTCAGATGATACATGGGCAGTCTCATAGATTGTACCCACTCACATGAATAGTTATTATGTTGCCACTCCCCCCCCCCCCCCCCTCCCCCTGAGGTACACAGAAAACACCTGTAATGGCCTTCAAAGCAATCACTATTAGCTATAACTCACTTCTGACATCTGTTGGTTGGAATGCTGACACATTACCTGCGTATCCAGTAATGCTGACAACAGATGTGGTATGCATGGGGATCATATCAACCTGTATCGCATAAGAAATAGCCTTAAGATGACGCACTGAAGTGTTGAAACTGGTAGCAACAAAATAAAATATCATAAGAACGGTTGTAGGTGTTTTTACTTACTTGTCACGATAATAAACAGCCTTCGTCCCAGAGACCTTCTGTTAAAAGGATGGACATACAAATAGTTCTGATTCGGAAATGGCAGAGAGGAATTGAATGGTGTGATCGCAGCTGAACTGTAAGTAACGGAATTGTTGGAAACTGCCATTTTTAATACTGAATGTAATTTGATTAATTACAACATTTCATGTTATACTAGAGAGTGAGGTATTTTGAAGTGTAGCTATGAAGATTATTTATGGAAAGATAGAGTTTAATGAATCGAAAAGGTACGTTTAATTTATATGTTATTTTAACTTCTCTCTTGTCTGCGACTCAGAACAATATTTGGTGTGACGTAACTCGTAGGGAACTTTGTATCCTCGGAAATCGATTAAGCCTGCTCGCGATCGTTCATGCTTTATTTTGAGAGATTAATTTCTGGAGTTTCACCAGTAATAATGCACAACTTTAACACTGATTCCCACGTTGCAGAGTGAGTACGTCATAGCATTCAAGACAGTTTCCACACGGCGGGCGTAGGATTGTCATCTGGTTATTTTAAGAATTTTCGGAGTCGACGATCGCTGGAATTTTGCAGAGCCATAGAAATTTTGTTCCAGGTGTTGACTTAGACATCGAGAGTCAGACAGAGTACGATTACGAACTGTAATTGCCCTTTGCATGCCATTAATTATTTTGCGTTATAGACTAGAGAACTCGAACATGAATTAAATTAATTTCTGGGAGTGTGGTAGATATTCAGAAATATTGGGGATGCAATTTCTCTCGCCCAAAAGTTTCCATTCAGGTAGCCAGATATTATTAATTTAACTTCAATTTAATGGGAAGAAAATTTAAAATTGTTACCCGTTACTCGCCGGCGCTGCGGATATCCGGCAAATCGTGAACGCTATGGTTCCAGCGGTTTCACAGCAAACGTTTTTTGACCGTTTTCAACAGCTTTACAACAGTTTTTAGAAGCGTCTTGTAGTTAATGGAGATTAGTTTGAAGGCCACTAAATGCATTTCGTTCGTAATCCTTGTTTCGTAAATTTTCTGACACCGTTCCCCAAACTTTTGAGACGCGCATTACATCATTCGCAAGGCATGACATCGAAGTTTCTCGCAGCGTCATCCCCGTGTAAAACCTTCACGGTTTTCAAACCACGTCAAATCGGAGCTAAAATTCGAGCTTTTCGAAGATAAAAACCGTCTCTTTCATCAAGAGATGACTGTTTTCCGGCAGGTAAGATCATTGTCGGAAGATGTCACTCGGAATTTGAACTTCTGTTGACGATCTGGCGTCACCTGAAGCGCAGCATACCGTTGTGCGCATATTTCGTAAATATTGTACGCTGTCCAGTCACATTAATATGATCACCGGCTGTGTTCGACGTCGGCGTGCAATAACCGCTCACAGGCAGCACTAGCAGTGGTGGGGGATACAGGAAGCTTGTTGGGGAGGGTGGAAGAGGACACGTAATGCAGAAATGGAGCGATTTATCTAACGTCCGAAAGGGTATGATCATTGGCTTTCGGGCCAAGGATGGAACCATTTCCGAAACGGCTTAGTGTGTAAACTGTCCGTGTGCCCCGGTAGGTACAGTATACCGTCAATGGCAAGGTGGCGCAACCTGATACCGAGGCCGAGGCATCTGTGGTGCGTAATCTGTGGTGCGTAATGGGCCGTAGAAGACTGGAATGAACGACGGCTGCCGAGATGTGCAAAGACGAATAGAAGTGCCACTGCTGCGAGACGCTCGCGGCATGCTGACTGCCGTTCACCGGCGATAGCGATTGAAATTTGCGCGCCGGTACCGCAACAGGAAGTCATGGCGACAAGTAACCTTTCCAGGTGGCTCACATGTTATGCTCCATTGGAGAGATGTCCGTTGGCGAGTGCGGGTGAAACGTCTGAAGGCGAACCAGGTGGCGCCGGTATGTTCGGTAGAATGTTTTCTTGGCATTCCCTGGCTGATCTCGTCATTCTGGAGGTCACAATGGACCAACACGGGCATGCGTCTATCCTTGGGGACCATGTCCGCCCCTACATGCAGTTCGTTATTCCTCGGAACGATGGTATCTACCAGTCGGAGAATGCAAAGTGCCATACAGCTCGCAGTGTACGTGGACGGTTCCAAGAGTCCCTGGATCAGTTTACCGCACTCCCCTGGAATCCATGTCGAGAATATGTGGGCCCAGTACGATCGGACAGTATGAGCCACCGGCCCTCAGCCAAGACACACGCTGCTGCCGGCCACGGCACTGGCACACTCCAGTACCTCGCCGACACTCCCCCTGTACGTCTCTCAGCGACCCGCGCTGCAGGCGGTCTCACTGATGTGACCGGACCGTGTGTTAGACCAGCCATGCGACATACGCGAAAATTGAAGGACTTGCTGTGTCGGGTGACATACTGCAATGTGCAATATGAATTTGGCAAAATTACGTAGGTAGGGAATCGGCACCGTAGCCCAACGGTGCATTGGACATTGACGGCAAATTAAACACAGAAATCTTAGGAAACCCGCGATAGTGGAACACAGCCTTATGGAAGGGCACAAGACAAAAGACAGTGAAATTGAATGCCCTCTCCCACGCATCGACCTCATGGGGTTGTGTAATAAAAGAAATTGGTGTGTTCAGTAACTAAGTAACGGAAGCGGAGGTTATGAACTGAGTGGTGCCTGGAGACTTGTACTTGAGACGGAGCTTCTTGAAAGAAATACAACCAAAAATCTTAGCTTTTAAGGGGGTACGTTGATGAAATTGACCAAAAATGTCAATTTCCGATATGTTTTTTGTTAGTGCAACTCATGGATAATAGTTTCCCAAAGTTTCAATGTTGAAATCACGTCCGGATTACCTGAAAATTAAATAAAAGTGTGACGCTGCCTCCCTGCCACGCCCAAGTTTTGAAGCGGCACTTGAATACCAGCTCAGTGAATAACTATTCTGTGTATTACTTTCAACTAAACGTGTGCGAGATACATCTAGAAGGCCGTGTTACATACTCTTTGGTTTGATACATCATCTTTGGCCCATCCTGCGCTTCTCAAAAAGTGTGTTCAAGGCAAAACCCAAAATCCAAATGAGTCTCTAAATACACTCATATGGAAACGATGCCCTAAAAACACGTTTGCATCTGTTACAGTTCTCAGAATTGCAACTTATGATGCAGTTATTGTATTTAATGACGGGAACGTTGGGAGTATGAAGGTATTAGAAAGAATGGGCTTCAAGATAGGCAGTTTTACTCAAGGTATTCTGAGAAAAATAGATTTACAGCGCGTCCCTGCAGCTGAAAAATCAGTTGAAGACCTGGTAAAGGAAAGAAGACAGACAACAAGAAACCATAAGAGAACCCTTGAAGGTAAAGACGACCCTGAGTACAAATGTGGTGCCTTCTGAAGAAGTGACATAAGGAAAAAAGTTAGGTTGAACATTAAATTGCTTTTCCTGTAAAGGAGGCCATGTATAAGACGCAAGTGCGACCGCTCTCCAGTATTAAGCGAGTGTTTGGGATCCGTATCAGGTCGCATTAAAGGAAAATTAGAAGCAATTCAGAGGCGGGCTGCTAAATTTGTCACTGGTAGGCTCGAACATCACGCAAGTGTTATGAAGGCGTCACTCTTTTGCGGAACAGCTATTGAGAAGATTTAGAGAACCGGCATTTGAAGCTGACTGCAGAAAGATTCTGTTGCCTCAAACACACATTGCGCGTGAGGACCACGAAGATAAGATACAAGAAATCAGGCCTCATACCGAGGCATACAGTCAGTCGTCTTTTCATCGGGCTATTTGCTCGTGGAACACGAAAGGAGGTAACTAGTACTTGTTGCGTCGTCCAGTGTGGGAGCCAGCACCGACACAAACACGGAAGGAGTTCGATAGCAGGTGGCAGGTGCAGGAATCCAAAATGATCTGTACCTTCAAATTAATGAACTCTTTACTTTTAAGAAGGAATTTCTCGTTATGAAGTGGTTTCCTGTGCCTCGTGCATGAAATTACTTTTAACTACTACTGCTCGCAGCCGCACGCCAAGTGCCGTCTTCCTATTAACCAGTACTCGTACTCTCGAAGTCTGCGATCGAACTGGCCCGGCCAATAATGGGCGGCTGCTTAACTCAGCGTTGACAGGGGGCGCCGAAAAATGGTTCAAATGGCTCTGAGCACTATGGGACTTAACATCTATGGTCGTCAGTCCCCTAGAACTTAGAACTACTTAAACCTAACTAACCTAAGGACATCACACAACACCCAGTCATCACGAGGCAGAGAAAATCCCTGACCCCACCAGGAATCGAACCCGGGAACCCGGGCGTGGGAAGCGAGAACGGGAGCGCCGAACTCTGTCCTCCTGGAGACATGGCGCTGCCCACTCTTTTCCAGTGGCGCGCGGATCGACGCCTTCTTGATGCCGTTTCTCGACGCTGCGCCGGTCGGTGTGCAGTCGTTTCTTTAGAACTGAATGATGTCGATATGGGGTACATCATTATTATGTCATGTACGAATATGACAGTAAAAGTACATCACAACTGGAAAATAACACTTAATATCTTATGACGTAAAATTACAAATACAACAAAAAGTTATATATAAAGGGCGAGTGACGTAAGAAATAACACCCCTTTTATTTCGAGAACGGTTTTAAATATGGAACAGAGGTTTTCGGCAAAAGGTACTACGTTAAGCGTACTTTGGTATGTAATAAAGACTCTTAGCTCTAGTATCGATCGAAGTATTGAAGGAAGTACGTCTTTTTAATTGGAATTGTATAATTTTTCAACGGCATGCGACATCGCTTGAAACTTAGATACTTTTCACAAAACAATCCAAGAAATATTCTAAAATTCAAACACAAGTCGGCCGAAATCGTCTATCACGGTATAAATACGCTCATGCCAGATTACGTCGTTGTATCAAGCCTTTATACTGTTTACTTGTCTGCACTGCAGACATAGCATTAACTTCGTTATTTATCGGCAGATCATTAATGATTCAGCATTTTTAGAATGCAATGTGGAGAAGTTAGACATGCTACTTTTATACAGCGAATGTCACTCAAATGCTTTCGAAATGGTAATGGATAACTGCCTGACGAAACTGTAGTTGTTTCAACAGCAACCTAGAAACGTATGTGCATTTCGAATGGTTTTCCTGAGCCCCATCTGATGTTTCTTAATTTGAGGTAGCGGACCAAGAAGCGAGGTCTTCGGTCCCATCGTGTTGGGGAATGATGGGGAAGGAAATCGTCTGTACCCTTTCAAAGGAACCATCCAGGCATTTGCCTAATATGATTTAGGGAAATCACAGAAAACCTGAATCAGTACTCGTATGGCCGAACGGGGGTTTGAACAGTCGTCCTCCCGAATGCGAGTCCAATGTGGTAATCACTGTCCCACCTCGCTCGGTTCACATCTGATGCGCTAGAAGGTAGCATATGCAGCAGGTCCACTTACGAAGTGTCAGCTGACCCTGTGCCTAGGCACTGTAGGACATAACATTTTATGTTAGTAGCGGAGGCCTGTCTTGCTGCATCAGCCTATACCGACTGAGCCTTGCACGAGAGCTCTGCCCGGCGTTCTTTACAACCGCAGTAACCGATACTGGTCACTTTGCTTTCCAATTTTAGTGCATTTCTCGGCCGGCCGGTGTGGCCGAGTGGTGCTAGGCGCTACAGTCTGGAACCGCGCAACCGCTACGGTCGCAGGTTCGAATCCTGCCTCGGGCATGGATGTTTGTGATGTCCTTAGGTTAGTTAGGTTTAAGTAGTTCTAAGTTCTAGGGGACTGATGATCTCAGCAGTTGTTTCATAGTGCTCAGAGCCATTTGAATTTCTCGGATTATTTTGGGAAAGGTTTGAAATTGAATAACATCAATCGCTATGTCACTGCAATAGTCCTCCCAAGAGCTACTGAATGCTACGATGAAAAGTATACGGTTCCATTAAAAAACCACACTTCTTCCAATATTCAACTGGTAAGAGTTCAGAGAGTTATCCATAAAATCTTCGGTACTGTAAAACAAATAGCTTCTATTGCAAGCTCTTTGCTTCCCATATTTTGGGAGGTGTTAATACCCACCAAAACAACAAAAAAGTTGTCTAATAAACGTGGCATCTAAAGTGTGCACCTTAAGAACCTTGAGCACTTGTGTAGTAGGAACGATGTATTTCAGAATAGTGAAGATGAACAAGTGCTCCTTGCTCTTAAGATATGCATTTTAGAGCCCATGCTTAGTGGATATTTATTCCTAGTTTTGGCCCAGATTATGACGTTGATAATCGCTTGATTGTATCTAGGTACTGCTTGAGAATGAGCCACCGTCGAAATCATTAGCGGCCTAAGAAGTATAAAGAAGTAGCTGTGGTGAATTTATAGTACAATAGTACGCCTGTCGTATCGTCTGGCTGGTGTCCTACATCAGATGGATGAAGACTTTGACCCTATACGTAATAAATGCCTGAAGATAGCAAGTGGGTGCTTTTAAAGTATATACCCTTCTAAAGTCGTGCACGTTTTTATAAGCTAAAACTTTTTTTTCTATACGATTCCCTTCACAGATGCATTGCATTTTCCCAGAAATGTTCTGGCAAACCCTAGTCCACTGGAATCAAGGCAGCAGTTTCGTGGTGCCAAGCATTATATACGTGTAGTATTTACATAAAGGCGTTTAGCTAGACCGTTATTAACAGATGTACAAGTTTAGCATATAATTCAGTGACACAAGGTATGTCTTTTATATGTGTTCACTTTAAGTGTTTTGTACAGTTCTTAATGATTCGGGTTAAATGATGGCAATGTCTGTCCATAGCAACCCTAAAAGACAAGCTTACGGAGACAATAATACGACAGTAGAAGCGAAACAAGTTAGGAATAAATGTAAAATTAGTATGCAGGAAAACGGTTTGGAAACAACTGTTTTAGAATAAAGTATACACAACATTGAAAAAAATAGGGTTAAATAATGGCATTGTCTGTCCATAGCAATCCTAAAAGACAAGATTACGGAGACAATAATACGACAGTAGAAGCGAAACAAGTTAGGAATAATGTAAAATTAGTATGCAGGAAAACGGTTTGGAAACAACTGTTTTAGAATAAAGTATACACAACATTGAAAAAAATAGTCTGGTCTAAGAACACTTAAAAATGCCTATGGAAAGAAGCCTAAAATAAAGCCCTCAACAGATCAGTGAAACAAGAGTGCCTGAACACAGCCGTATGTCTAGTTTTACCGCTGAACGGTATAAATTAGAAATATTAGAAGGAAGAGTTACACAGAAATTATTAAGGCCCCAGAAGAATACAGAGGTACCGGAGAATGTGGGCTCGGTAATAGACGTATCGGAGAAAGGCTCCTTGAGTACTGCAATAAATTAAAGATAATCATGGTAAACTCATTTTTAAAATATCTCAAGACGAGATGGTGTACATGGAAAAGGTCTGTAGACACCATCTGTATTATATCATGATGCAGTACGCACTGAGATGACAAAAGCTGTGGGACAGAGAGAGGCACATACATACACAGATGGTGGTAGCATCGCGTACACAAGATACAAAACGGTCGTGCATTGGCGGAGCTGTCTTCCTACGTATCAACCCGCCACGTCCCAGGCAATCATAATAGGCCGCACCACCCGCTCCTTCCATGATTCCTACCTCGCCATTTAAGGCTGTCCTATCCACCTCACTCCTCATCAAATACCTTGGCCTCACCCTCGACCGCCACCTTACCTCGATTCTCCATCTCCTTACCATCCAACACAAACCCCACAACAGACTCCACCTCCTGAAACTCCTGTCTGGCTGGACATGGAGCCTGAATCCTTCCATCATCATTCACACCTACAAATCCTTGATCCGCGCTATCCTTTGTTATGCCAGCATTGCTTGGATTTCCATCCCTCCCAGGTTCTACAGCGCCCTCCAAATCCTCGAACCCCATGCACTCCACCTCGCCTTCCGTATCCGCCTTCCATCCCCCACGAGCATCCTCTATGACCTCATTCCCTTCCCCAACCTCCTTTTCTTTGAACACATCCACACCCCGTATGTTGCCTGCCAACTCGATTCCCCCCCACCCACAGCCCATTGCCCTGCCTTTACCATTGTGTACCGCTCTTTCTCCATCTCCACACCCTCAACCTCCTTTCCCAAAGCAAATTCCAGCACCTACCCCTCGCGGATGATTAACTTCGCCCTGCTACCAACACTAGCCCACCTTCCTCCTCAGTGCTCCCTCTCCTCACCTTCCCATCTCCTGAATGGCTTTCCCCCTCCTACATCCCCTCCCTCTCCCATACTCCCCCTGTCTCTGCACTGTTTCCTGCCGTGTCTTCCCTCTTCATCTCCCACCACACCCGTCTCCTGCGTCTTGTGGTGCCCCCTTTTTCCTCTTATAGGCTCTCGGTAAAATATCATCACGCAATATCAAGACAGCAAAAGTAGATAGACGCGAAAACTATTGACGATCAGCTTAACCACTATGCACCCAAGTTTCTGAATAAAAGAAAAAAAGAAGAAAATATTGGAAAATCAACGGAAAGCCATTCTACCAATAAGGATGATGGATTCAGAAGTCTGAATGTGGCAGTGAAGTTTGTAAATCTGAAAAGAAAAATATACTATAAAGTCTGAATCTCGTTGTTTTAAGGACCAATGATGTGAAACTGAAAGTAGATTAGCATACATGCTCATGAAATTCCAGTGTAACATCAGGATTCGTTATGAATAGGATGATAGGCCGCAGGTGCTATGAACAATTCAGTGATAGGATTGTTTTCATCAGAATTGAAATCAAACGCCAACAAAACATGTTAGTGTGTGCAGGAGATAACTCACGCCGTTCGCCGGCGTGGTGCAAGCTTATAGCTACCGAGTCTGCAAAAGATAGTATTGAAAGGTTATGTCAGTGTGACGAATTGTAACACACACTTTTAGTGTGCATACCCACTACTTGGCGTTGCCACAAAGATTGCTTTCTCTAGGGACAGAAACCAAGAGAGAACAAAAGAAAATTAGTTGGGATAATCTGATTAAGTCGACTAGAACAGAGTATAGGTCTGTTATTCGGTTAACTGAAAAGTTGATTAATTAAAACACGTGATATGAGCATGATAAGTAATTTTCTATGACCACTGAAGCAAACCGGTCAAGCCTTCAAGGCTTACTGTAGGGTGGAGGCGGCTTAATTAATATTATAATTCAAGACAGCGGGTTGCCCTGAGTTCTCTAGCCGTTAGTTTCAAATATGTCTAGCATGGACGCGGTCACGCAGGAACACCAAAACGGTGTGTCCTGTAAGAGTTGACGCCCATCGCCCGTACAGCCCCGGTATTCTAAACTCCAGACGGCCGAGTCACGCTTCCAGCCCCGGCCACGGTCCCACTAACTTTTCCCCCTCCGGTTGAGCTGACACGGTGCACCTCTGCGCGTATCGCGAAACTACAACTACGAAGAGACTAGTGCTTTTGCTCCCAGTTGTACTTAGTTCTTCGGAGGTACCGCTTCGTAAGTAGCAGTAACGCGGGTGTGGCCTCAATTTTCGTCCAGACTTTCCCTCCAACACGTAGAAGCAGTCTCGTGCGTCGTTCGATAGTTGGCGTGTACGATGAATACTGCATGCAGCAGCGACTACGGGGGCCACTTACGCGCCATTACGCGAATTTCCGTGCTCGCACCCTGATTCGCCGGTACGACGTCGGTAATGTAGTCGGCGACATCTTGTCGGATCTTCTCCTGCTTCATCTCGGCTCTCGTGGTAGAACTTTAATATGATCGAGCTGAAATTCCTACAAGGGTTCTCTCTCTCTTTCTCTCTCTCTCTCTCTCTCTCTCTCTCTCTCTCTCTCTCTCTCTCTCCCCTTGGTCCAATTCACAATTTCACTGCTTCTTAGACTTTCGTGTCTTTGCCGTTTAGGTCTCCTGGCCTGCCGGGGGATAAAAACTCACCTTTTAATTTAGCATTCGTGGTGGTACTGTCCTTTTGCTTACAACAGGACTGCGTCTTATCTTCCAAATCTAACCTCTAAAAAGACCTCTCACTTTCTCTTTCTCCTGTCCGTTTTCAACTAAAATCCTCTTAGCAACTATACAACTACATCCAATGCAAGAGGGTAGAGAACCAGACAGCCTACGGGATCAACGATCATATACCAGCAGGCGAGTGGAAACCTCCCTGCCTTTTAGGGAAAGGTGTGCGGTCCTTTACCAAATTTCATTCCATTCGTTACAGGCCCGTCGATTTTTCGTGAGCAACCCGTTGTTAAAATTCAAACTCCAATAACGTACGAAAACGACTGCGGGGTCGTAACCTAAGGACATTCTACCAGATGTTGCCGTATTATGACGCCCTTAGTCTCTATCACGTGACCACACGCAGTACTTCCTAAACAGCGAATATTGATGTTTCGTATAGAGAGTGTGCTGTCAGTGAAGTCCTTCTTACAGTATGAAATTCTGTTGCTCAAATTAATCTCAGACTTCTACGGCCCTTTGGAGATTTCTACATCGGCGCTAGCAGCGTCACTACATGAATGGAGCATTTCAAAGAGGGGAAAACAGTATGCAAGGTGAGCCTGCTAGCAGTCGTCCGCGAACAGCGTTCACGGAACGCAACTAGGAAAGAGTTGTGAACACATTACAGGAGACAGGCGTGTCGCAGCGAATGAAATTGCTGCTAAGCTTGCAGTAGGACACAGTGCAGTGCAAAGAAACGATTCGAAAGCTTTGTGCCAGGTGGGTCCCACATTTGACCGAAGACCACAAACTTCAGAGAAGAACAGTCAGGCAAAACCTTCAGATATTTCAAACCGAAGCTGATTATTTTTTGACGAGTACTGTGACAGGCGACGAAACCTGTAAAGGAAGAGTTGCGAGGACGGTACCACGATATTGTGGAGGATAATCACAAAGCAGTGAGTCAGTGTTTCTGTGCAGATCGAACGGACTTCTATCGTAAGAATACTGTCAAACGTTCAAAACGATGGGAAAAACGTACGAGCCGGCCGAAGTGGCCGTGCGGTTAAAGGCGCTGCAGTCTGGAACCGCAAGACCGCTACGGTCGCAGGTTCGAATCCTGCCTCGGGCATGGATGTTTGTGATGTCCTTAGGTTAGTTAGGTTTAACTAGTTCTAAGTTCTAGGGGACTAATGACCTCAGCAGTTGAGTCCCATAGTGCTCAGAGCCATTTGAACCATTTTTTGAAAAACGTACGCAAAGAAACGGAGACCTTGTTCAAAGTGAGAGAAAAAGCTGTAGATCGTAATAACGTACTTGCTTTCTCTAAAGAATCAATATTAAGGGTTTAAGGATTGTTGCTCTAGTACATGCTGCCAGAAGGAAATATCTTCAAACGAAGAAGATGTAAAGAAATGTAGTGTAATGGGCAATGCCGCTTACTGTGATACTGACAATGTAAAATGAACGTGTGTCACGTGGAAACTGCGTGTCAGTCCTCTGACAATATTACTTAAATACAAAATTTCCTTTTTCTGCATCTTTCCTGGGGTAGAGGAGCCTTGGAAATTACTCGTGGCTATGTTCTCAAACTCCATGTTTGTTCTTTTCACCGTGTGATTGGAATGGCTACAGGTTCCCACATCTCTGAAGCACATTGTTTAACCTTCTTCCGATAGGCGCACCTTCAAGTCAGACAAGCGCGGTCGCGTTTATCTCGCAGGTATCACTTGTTCTTAATAAACTTCGTCTTTTTGAACGTAAAATTACTGTCGTAAAAGCAAAACAGATATTTTTCGTGGGTTATTCAAACAAAATCAAACTTACATTTTATAATATTTATTTCCTTCCCACGCCTTCTCGAGGTACTGAGACATACTTCCAGTGTACGAATGTCAAATTTGTACAAGCTTATGCTTGAAATCTTGTTTTTCAATATATTAAAGTTATTTATAAGTTGAAATACAATCAATGCAAACATTTCTTGAATGATGAAAAAAGACGGTATATATATCTCACATATGAAACAGGCGATTATTTAGAATTTGAAATACAAACATTGCAAATATTAACTGTACATTGTAAACAAACAAGGAGCAGTATCTACATTTTTCACATCTGAAACGGTTGATCCTCGTTTCCTTCTTAACTAAACATGGCCTGCATCTTTTCTTAGAGGCTGCAATCTTCTCCTCTTCCTTGTTGCTGTAGGTGCTCATCTTCTCTGCGTGACACGTTTGAAAGTATTGTACGGGGTTCTCCTGTTACTGTAGTACTTCTCCTTTTTACTTGCTTCTGCACGAATTCGGTTGAAACATGTCTAAGATATTTTCTTCTCTTGAGATTATTGTTGGTGTTTCCCTACCGGATTATAAACGAATTTACGACACCAACATTCATCATCGAAGAAAAAACCACCAGAGGCCATCGCTTCGTTTTTCTCGCAACGTTAAAGAACTCACAAACTTTATCGACACGGTCAACTCCTCCTTTTGTGTGATTATAAAGCGATAAAATTTCTGGTTTCTTGAAATCACGTGTTTCTTCATTGATTTTTTTCATCGTTATGCAGGCTGTATTTCAGGAAAACATTTTTGTACTTTCTTGACACGCGTGAAACAAGTGCTGCCTCTTTGCCAAAACAAAGGAGACTTTAGTGGGGCTCTGGCTTTCTGGATACTATGAATTCAGAAGGAACCTGAGGCTTATTTTTATGCAAAGTGCCACCGTTTGAAAATTTTTCTGGTGCCATTTGCTTTACAAAAATTGTTCAGATGGCTCTAAGCACTATGGGACTTAACATCTGAGATCATCAGTCCCCTAGACTTAGAACTACTTAACCCTAACTAAACTAAGGACATCACACACATCCATGCCCGAGGCAGGATTCGAACCTGCGACCGTAAAAGCAGCACGGTTCCGGACTGAAGCGCCTAGAACCGCTCACCACAGCGGTCGGCATTTCCTTTACAAAATTGTAATATGTAAAACAAATTTTTGGCCGTGGAATTTATAACATTGTATAAAATAAGTTCTGCTAATGTTCTTACAAAGTCTGACGGTTTTTTGCGAACACGAAATGGGCCCTCTGATTGGGTTACGGCGTATATTTCCATATTATATCAATAGACCAAAGCATAAAATTTTACGCCGTATTTACATGGCTTTTTGGAAATATGTTGTATGAAACAGCATCTCCCTCGAAAAGACTAGAGTTTTTCATCGATTGTGACATTTTCTCTAAGTGAATAGCATTTTTGGCGTTTCCCAAAAAATTCTTCAGACATACAGAAGCTAGGCGGTCAGTTTTTTTTTCGTTATCCTCACGTTTCCATAACATCAAAACGAATAAATCGCTTTAAAAATCTAAGTCATTTTATTCTTACGACGGTTAGGGAGACATTCATCTTCCAAACGTCGTAGAGATTCGGACGATTCGAGTGGTACACCCCAGCGCGATAAAGAAGCCTGAATAAGGCTTTGATTTCCTCAGTCCCTGTCTGTTGAACGTCCCTTGAACGTGAGTAGTTATATTGTAAGAATAAATTTATACGTATTTTCTACGATACTTGAATCATTTCGTTAGAGATGAGGTATTTCCATTACTCCAGAATATTAGGCACGTTTATCGCAGGCCCGATTACTCCGAGCAGATGAAGTAAAATATTTTCTTTAGCTCGTCTTTGCCTTTGCCGTAATCAGACCTCAGTTTCTTTTAATTTATTTTTCCTTGGAACAGTTTGCAATATCGATCGGGTGATCTCATCTTCGTCGTCTTCTGAGCTTCATTGAGCACTCTGTTCCGTATGAGAATCTCCATCTCTTTTCGATACGTGTTCAAATGGTTCAAATGGCTCTGAGCACTGTGGGACTTTACATCTGAGGTCATCAGTCCCCTAGAACTTAGAACTACTTAAACCTAACTAGCTTAAAGACATTACATACGTTCATGCCCAAGGCAGGATTCGAACCTGCGATCGTAGCGGTCGCGCGGTTCCAGACTGAATGAAGCGCCTAGAACCGCTCGGCCACACCGGCCGGTGATACGTATTCCTCTCTATCAGTACCAATGCCCTGATCGTTCTCATCGGCGGTATGACACAGAATTGCATTCACCATATCTTCAAAATTCAAAGGATTGTTTGATTATACTTGTCCCCCATAGTACCTAAGAATAAATATGAAACAACATGACGCAAGCATTGAAGGTCGCGCGTATCTGACACGTACAATTTCGTCTTAATTTCATTGTCGATTCGAGACACACGTAATTTCACAACTATTTTAAGGTACTAATAAGCATTAAAATTTTAACGACAAATCTTGGAAAGTAAAAAATTAAAAACTCACGTAGGCCCCGCGTATTCCTCAGTTACGAAACACTTGTTACTAGCTTCCTGTTTACCATAGCGAGCAGCGACCGGGACTGAAGAAGGGTGGGGTCGAAAGAGGAGGGAAAAGCAGAGGGGGATTTACCTCCCTCCCACTCACTTTCCATAAAAAGGGTAACTAACGTTGTCGCTGTGAATCTGGCATATACGAGCGCCTATCGGAAGGTTAATGAGAATTTTGGTTGCTCGTTTGTCTCTTCTGATATAAATTTAGTGGCACTGCATGTAACCACAGGTGCCAGACTATTACGTGGAACAGGCCCTGGAGCTATTATGTGCGAAGTTTGTGTTGCCATGCTATGGAGTAAAGAAACAGCATCGAGAATGCTCCAAGCGCGCAGGTAAACCAGGCAGGCGGTGGCCCACTGAGATATCGTCCCCAGCGAAATAATGGGACGGGCTCGACCAGCGCTCACAATTAGAAAGTGTTTCTGAGTCAGTGCCGCATTCCTTTTGACAAGCTCTACGCACAGATGTCACAAGCAGAAGATCACAAAGTACACGGGAGCGTTCATGGGGTAATTCGGTATATACAGAGAGGTTTGAACATTAGAATTGGGGAAGGAATGCAAGACAGTGACAAGGACAAGACTCCTTTACTTTCTGATATAAGGTGGCCATATCTTCAGAAACTCATATTTCGCTAATTGAGGAATAACTAAAACTCATGTATAGGTAAATAAATGGCACCGTTTCTCATTTGCAGTTCGTAAGAAAAACAAATAGTTTGGAGGAGTATTGTGCCCATCAGCCAATCATAAAAAGCCATGTTGTGCAAGGCGTCGGGAAAAAAGGAAAGCACACAGCGCAGGAGTCGCGTCAGAGCAGAATACAGAAGCAAGAGTAGTACAAGTGAGAGTGACGATGGTGAAAGATACGGGAGTTCGGTATACATATTGAGATAGTAAACAATTAGGACAGAATTCTGAAGACACAAGATAGGAGTGACTCTTGAATAAGAAAAGTGTCGGACAAATTTTATTTTTACAAACTGATGAACAAAGTGAAATAATGAGGTACATCCAATAATAAGGTTGTATGATAACCGTTGGTACTAGAAACAAATTAGAGATAATGAGTGACAGGAGAAAAGAATAACGATAGGTATATTATTTCATTTAGTACTTGCCTATGAAATAACATGAAATATCGTAGACCTTCTACGCCCTCAAACTGAGCTCATGGTCATCTTAAAAGTAACACACACTAATTACACACGCATATCGCGTGACGTTACTGACTCGGGGAGCCATAGCATTCACACCCATACCTTTCTCATTATTTAGAAAGATTAAGTTTAGCTGATAGGACATAAGTGATGAAGTGAGGTGTGGACAACTTTCACTTCTTAACAAACCTTTATATAGAACACACCCTCAGTAGTAAGAGATCATACACAACATTCACATTCTTTTCATTACATTATTTTCGTAAAGTCAAAATGAGACAAAACAGAAGAATGACTTTCTACATTTGACTTGTATCAATAATCAGAACCGAGAGAGATGGTTTCAGGCTGTGTTAGTTGAAGTCGAGCGTAGCATACAAATGGATGAGCATGCGTTTAGCAGCAGCTACGCGTTTCAGTGCAGGCAGTGCCGCAACGGTTAAGACTTTAATTGCTCACCAGGTACGTAACTTTCGAAGTACCACCACTCAGTAGATTGTGTTGACAAGGTATTTTATTATGTGCTGTAAACAAACTTTTGTGAACAGTATGAACATTAACTGTAAACAATATTGCATGTGACTCTGTAGTCGAATATTTATTATGTGGGCTGTAGACAGTTCATGGTATTATCTGCTAATTTATTCCATTTAAGTACAGCTTTTGGCATCCCTGAACTTTAAACTGGGCCTCTCATTCAGAAATTACACTTGATAGTAACTTTCATTACAGTCTCAAATCAAGAGAGCCAAACACCGTGACCTACACTATGTGATCAAAAGTATCCGGACACCTGGCTGAAAATGACTTAAAAGCTCGTGGCGACCTCCAACGGTAATGCTGGAATTCAATATGGAGTTGGCCCACCCTTAGCCTTGATCACAGCTTCCACTCTTGCAGGCTTACGTTCAGTCAGGTGGTGGAAGGATTCTTGGGGAATGGCACCCCATCCTTTACAGAGTGCTCCACTGAGGAGAGGCATCGATGTCGGTCGGTGAGGCGTAGAACGAAGGTGGCGTTCCAAAGGTGTTCTATAGGATTCAGGTCATGCCAGTCCATTACAGGGATGTTATTTTCGTGTAACCGCTCCGACACAGGCCGTGCATTATGAACAGGTACTTGATCGTGTTGAAAGATGGAATCGTTATCCCCGAATTGTTCTTCAACAGTGGGAAGCAAGAAGGTGCCTAAAACATCAATGTAGGCCTGTGCTGTGATAGTGCCACGCAAGACAACAAGGAGTACAAGACCCCTCCATGAAGAACACGACCACACCATGACACCACCGCCTCCGAATTTTACTGTCGGCACTACACAGGCTGGCAGATAACGTTCAAATGTGTGTGATATCTTATGGGACTTATCTGCTAAGGTCATCACTCCCTAAGCTTACCCACTACTTAACCTAAATTATCCTAAGGACAAACACACACACCCATGCCCGAGGGAGGACTCGAACCTCCGCCGGGACCAGCCGCACAGTCCATGACTGCAGCGCCTTAGACCGCTCGTCTACATAACGTTCACCGGGCATCCGCCATACCAACACCCTGCCATCGGATCGCCACATTGTGTACCGTCATTCGTCACTCCACTCATCATTTTTCCCCTGTTCAATCGTCCAATCTTTACACTCCTTACATCAAGCGAGGCGTCGTTTGTTATTTACCGGCTTGATGTGTGGCTTAAGAGCAGCCGCGCGACCATGAAATCCAAGATTTCTCACATCCCGCCTAACTGTCACAGTACTTGCAGTGGATCCTGGAATTTCTGTGTGATGGTCTGTATAGATGTCTGCCTCTTACACATTACGACCCTCTTCAACTGTCGGCGGTCTCTGTCAGTCAACAGACGAGGTCGGTCTGAACGCTTTTGTGCTGTACGTGCCCTTCACGTTTCCACTTCACTATCACATCACAAACAGTGGACCTAAGGATGTTTAGGAGTGTACAGCCGTATGACACAAATGACACCCAATCACCTGAACACGTTCGAAGTCCGTGAGTTCTGCAGAGTGCCCCATTCTGCTCTCTGATGATGTCTAATGACTACTGAGGTCGTTGATATGGAGTACCTGGCAGTATGTGGCAGCACAACGCAGCTAATATGAAAAACGTACATTTTTGGGGCTGCTCTGATACTTTTGGTCACATAGCGTATGTCCTATCACTGGACATTCTTTTCGTCAAGACATCGGCATGGTGGTCAATTGAGGAACATTGTGCGTTCTACCTTGATGCGGTAGAATACAGATATGGCCCTTTACACGCTCTGCAATTGAAGTACAGATATGGACAGGGGCATATAATCGACAGTAATATCGTGGAGGGGATATGCAGAGTGGTCACTAGGATGCTCATTGTGATGTGCGTTAGCACTTATTTCCATCAGGTTACAAAAGTTAACTAGTTTCTGAAACAGTGTCCACCAAATTAGCTACCCTTGTCATATTATTCCCCCGTACCTGACATCCATTGCACACATCATTAATTAATAGTTCTCTGATTACGTGAAGCTCGAAGTCACTAGCGAGGACAGTGAAATATTTGTACTCTGATTAAACGGGTAACTGAATGGTATTTTCTCTAGCGAGTGATGCTTTATGTCACGAGTGTTGAGTATGAGACTATCGGCTAGAGTTTAAATTAGGGACTACGAACTGTGTTAAATTAACATCCATGTGCGCGGTCACGGGATTACTTGAGTGGCAGGCAAAATTGTGAAGATTTCGTCGTTAAAAGGATCCACGCATCACAGGAGGCAAAAAGAGCCAGCAGGCTGCAGTGAACGAGAGCTGCCCATAAGAAAATATTCACTGTATGAATTATTTATATTTTGACTGTGTTTGAAGAAAAAGTCAAAATTATTAGTTTAAAGAAATCTTCCCTACAGCTATGTAACATTTATGACTGATTAATGAAGTATAATTAGTAACTTCGCTTCTTTGTATGTTATTTATTTGATAAACGTGTTCAAAAATGTTGCTTTGTCTTTCTATATTAATAAACATTTCTTAATATTGTTCATTTCATTGAAGCACTTTCCCTATCAGTTGTGGGGGCCAGGAACAGTTCTCTACCGTCATATTGACAAGATTCTCTATGAACACGTTCTAATTTTGTGAATCTCACAAGGATGGGATGTGTGTCGTTACTGGTTCTGGAAGGCATAAATTTCACGTCCACAACTCACTCCGTAATTAGAAAGGTTAATTTTAGTTCATATGACGTACAACTTTCACTTACTAACATTATCCTACAGAACTTGAGAAAGTAAACTCACTGGTTCACGCACGCACAAGGGACACATTCAGACTTGAAAGCCGTAATAGTAGTCGTGTCATTGTCAGCGTACCGATTCCTAGCAAGCAGCGCACGAGGGCAAAGGGGGGAGGGGGGCGTTGTAGAGTGTAGAGTGCAGAGCTGTCTGCGTGTAAGCCACAGCGCCGCCACAACCACGGCGGGCAGGATGTGTGAGAGAAGTTGCAGTCGAACGGGTGAGGGCTGTGGGTGGAGGGTGAGTTGGGGAGTGGGAGGGAGAGAGGACCTCGTGTGGCCAGTTGGGGCGCAAACTTCACGCTCCGGCTGACCCGCGGGCGCATTCTGCAACTCCCGCCGAGCGGACGCTGCACCGGCCGGCCCGCACAGTTCGTTTCGCTTAAAACTTCCACTTCGTTAATACCGCCTGCCGGCCACGGCCGGGGCACTGCCACTTTTTTTTATCGCCTCACTGGTTAGATTTCGTCTCTTTAGTTTTTATTTCGAAGCGGCGGCGGTGAAAGAAGTTTACACAGCAGGTGCAAGCTGTGCGATGGAGATAGCGCACCAGTTCTCTCCCCTACCCCGCCGTCCCCCTCATCCCCTGCACGTCGCCCCGTTTTTCCCTCTCCGACCCTGCAGGCAGTTCGGCGAAAATTTTTCTGTCGGAAAATTGTGAGTGGCACGCCTGCGTTTTACTGCCTCCGCCTCCGTCGCCGCCGGCTTGTCGTGACCTCTGTTAGGAGCAGCTGCTGCGGCTCCGGGGCAGTGTTACTCAATCGATTGTGAGTGGCGTGTCGATAAAAAAAGGCAGTCTCACTCGTGCTGGAAACTGCGCTGCCTCAGGCTCACTCTTATTGTCCGACCTTTCTTTCATTTCTCTATCCCCAAAGTGAACGATTTTTATTTTGTGCACTCTTTGTTATTTCGTGTTGGTTACAGCCGAGTTCAAAGCTGTCGCCACTAGCTCCGCTCGTCAAGTGTCTTAACTGCATAGTGGAGGTCACGGTGACAAGTGTGTGAGGATCAGCGATTTCGATCTGAACGGGACGTCGAACTCTTAAGAGTGTCGTCCTCATGCTTAATATCTTGCCCAACTACAACGTGGTAACCACGAAGTGACACTGGAATGCCAAAGAAAATACACTGTTCAAAATAATTAACGAACGCTCGTATCACCGTCCGGTATGTTAAATCTATATTGATGCAGCTGGTAACTGTGGTTTTATTGCAAGGCCTGACATCTTCGCTTTGAATGTAGGCAACAAACAGTCCTTCGCCTTCTATTGGCTATGTTAGGCATCGCACTGTCACGTGACCCCTCGGAAGTGAGTGAGTGCCGGTGTCCCAGTGCTTGCTAGAGGCGTTCACAGGTGGCAGTTGTTATCTGTGGACGTTGTTTCAACTAAGCAAATGCTATGCGACATCTTCCAAGGTGCAAGAGCGCTCTGTTTGAACCAAAAAGGTGGACTTTCGGTCGCGTTGCTGCAGATACCAATGCCTCTCCCTGTGTCATCGAAAGGCTGTCGACAAGCTACGGGGAGACATGTTAGTACACAAGGCGAGTTGGACAAGGTCGCCGACCCATTACAACCCCACGTGGAAACCGATATCCGAGCCTCTCTGCATTGCTGTGTCGTACGGATACCGCCAGAGCACTGCAAGTAGATCCCAGAAAAGCCATTGGAACCGCCGTGTCCGATCAGGTTGTAACGAATAGGTTATAACAAAAAATCGTACGACCCAGAGTTGCTGTTAGAGCCCGCCGCTTGACACGACATCTTGCATATCACCTTCAGTTTTGCCGTTCCCATTCCAAGTGGCAACTCCGTCAGTGGAGAATCGTGTTATTCACAGATGAGTCCAGATATCCCATGATGCAATGTTACGGCCGTGTTCGTGTGCAGAGTCTCGTTGTGAGCGGCATTGTACAGAAAATCAGCAGATTTCCTAGGTTCTGTGATTTTACTGGGCGTATTCAGTGTTGAGAGCCATACGGATCTTTTTGTTGGCCATGGTCGCTCTTCTTTTGAGTCATCAGTCTTCCGAATGGTTTTATGCGGCCCGCCACCAATTCCTCCTCTGTCACCTTCTTCATCTCAGAGCAGCCCTTACAACCTACGTCTTAAATTATGTGCTAGATGTGTTCCAATCTCTATCTTCCTCTATAGTTTATGCCTTCTGCAGCTCTTTCTACAACCACGGAAGTCATTCCCTGATGTCTTAACAGATGTGCTATCATCTTGTCCCTTCTCCTTTTCATTGTTTTCCACATGTTCCCTTCCTCTCCGATTCGGCGCAGAACCTTCTCATTCCTTACCTAAGCAGTCCACCTAATTTTCAACATTCATATATAGCATCAGATCTCAATGCTACGATTCTCTTCTGTTCCAGTTTTCCCACAGTCCATGTTTCACTACCATATAATGTTGTGCTCCAGACGTACATTCTCATAAATTTCTTCCTCAAATTCAAGCCTATGTTTGATACTAGTAGACTTCTCTATGCCTGGAAGGCCCTTTCCAGCAGTGCTAGTCTGCATTGTTCTGTCCGTCATTTGTTGTTTTGCTGCGAGGTAGTAGAATTCCCAATCATAATCCAGTTCCTGACCATCAATTCTGATGTTAAGTTTCTCTCTCTTCTCATTTCTACTCATTACTTTCGCCTGTCTTCAATTTACTGTCATGCATATTCTGTACTCAAAAGATTGTCCATTCCTTTCAGCAGATCATGTAATTCTTCTTCACTTTCCCTCAGGATAGCAATATCATCAGCGAATCGTATCACTGATATCCTTCCATCTTGGATTTTAATTCCACTTCTGACCTTTTCTTTTATTTCCATCATTAATTCTTCGATGTACAGTAGGGATGAAAGATTAGGTCCTTATCTTCCACTCTTTTTAGTCCGAGCACTTCTTTCATAGCCGTCCACTCTTATTTTTCATCTCTTGGCTCTCGTATTCACTGCATATTACCCGTCTCTCCATATTGCTTACCCCTATATTTCTCAGAATCTTGCACTATTTTACGTTGTCCAACGCTTTTTCGAGGTGGACAAATCCTATGAACGTGCCTTGATTTTTCTTTAGTCTCGCTTCCATTATCAACCGCCTAACCGGTAGGCAGCACATTGAAGAGACGCTGTTGCACCGTGTAGTGGTTTCTGCATACGGTGGAGGCCCTGAATTCCTTTTAACGCCAGGACCCACGTGCCGGGTGCGAGCAGTGATAGTCTGCAAAGCGTGGATGTTGAAGTAACTGTGAACGGCCGGCGGTGACTCGCGACCTAAGCCCAAAGGTGTATATGTGGCATATGGTTGACAGATGGTGTCCGCGGTCGACCTGTTCCACCAGACACTCCAGGAACTCTCACGGGCTTCTCTTGAAGAATGGGAACGCATACCACAGGATGACCTCCGCAGACGTTTACGGAGCACGCCTTGGCCAGTGACCTTAATATCTTCTAGCGACTTGCGGCAACTGTTTTGTCTACACTGTCAGCGTGTAATAGGAAAACTTTAGTATTTACTCGTTTTACATCAAAGTTACTTCTCTCATCATCAGGCTGTCACTGTCTTTTTGTGCCTTGGGGCGTGTATCCACTGGTTGCCTAGGAAAGTAGTAATATAGTGAGCTGCGTATCGGACCTGGCCCAAGTAATTTCCAGGCCGTTGGTGCAGACCACATTGACTGATGCGCTGTAGTTTCATATCAGGTGATGCGCGATAGTTTCATATCAGGCAACTTTATTTTTCTTTCCTTTAATGAACTCCTTTCAGATAAACCTGATTTACTTGTATTTTAGTCAAACACATTCTAAAGATGTTTGTTGCCTGCCTGTTTAGAAGACAGTTCGCCTATCATGTTATAATTATTACAAAACAATGTTATGTGAAGCATTCTTGAGCTATCCCTTTAAGAGACTGTTTTATCAGTTATCAATAATTGTTCTTAAATTATTTTATCCAACTGCATGGTTTTGTCTTAATATGTCAAGGGAGCCTTGACCTAATTGGTGAAGTTAGTTTTCGCGAGGATTGTTATTAAAAATCTTGATACAAATGTTGTTCGTTCCACTCTCAGGCAAACCCACGCCAGTAGTGCGTACCACACATGAGCCTGTTGTATACAGTGTGAGAGTTACCTGAAGAAGAACGAGATCGACAGCTGCAACTGTAGTACAAGAAAGTTAATACTTCTGCTGTATCATTTGAAAAATATCCGCGTGATTCGTGCAGTATAAGAAGGTTGATTCCAGGTTGTATCTCCTGTGTTCAACTTATACCGTTGTTGTATGAAGGAACGCTATGTGATGCGGCAGAGGTAAGCAAAGTAAATACAGTTCTGACCAAACTTTTAAATGCGTATAATTAACCGCACGAATTATAATTCACAAAATCAAGCGTCGTAAATGTTGCAGACACCAGCTGAACAAAGCTGAATTCTTTTTTTGGCAGCCTATTGACAAACACTGCGTAAGAACGAAACATGTACTGATTAACTATAAACTGATATTAAAGTGCAGAATGGCACCTTCATCTCACTCAAACAGGAAATAACGATCACCTAGTTGGCGTTATAAGCACCAATTATTTGGTCATTCAGCGTCATTAAGACTCGTATTGCAAATGTGACAGTCTATTTCCTTGAGCAGGACTTGAATGACGAGTTTTCAGGAAAATCACCTCCACTTGTGGGTACTATATTTCGTCAGCTTTGACAAAACAGACTGGGGCGTTCCGCATCACGGTGTGGTTTGATATCAGAGTTCCGACAGCGACCGTTCCAAAAAGTGTCAACCAATACATTGCTCCCTCCTACAAATAACTCGTGAAGACACCATGAAGATAAGATTAAAGCGCTTCGAGCCCACAGGGGGGCTTACAGCTGCACACCAAGTGCCCTCCACGGAGTATAGATGTAGATACACGTACGAGGCGAAGGGTTTCTACAATCGTGTATCAAAAACCACGAGGCAGACCTAACATAAAATTGGCGGCTTACGTAAAGAAAAAAAAAAGATTATTCTGGTGACATATGCCTCTTCTAATTAAGTGTAACAGTATCCTGCTTAGGTAACAGTTCGTTGAGACATTTCCTGTTGTTATAAATCATGTCATGTAGATTGTCATGTGAAATGTGTAAATAATCCGTAGCCACGTACGGATGGACCTAAGCTTTCTGTCGAAATACAGCATTACTGACGATGGAATGCATAGGAAGAATCAGCAGGCTCGCGGGAGTTCTACGCTGAGTCCAAAGTTCGATATCCGGGTAGCACAGGGTAGAGAGAATGCTGGTGAGTGAGGAGATTCGTGTCGCGTTTTCTCATTCCAAGAACTGTCACGTCGAGGCATGGGATTTAATGCAGAAACGGGCGCATAATTTTATGATCAGCAGATTCACGACACTGCGCACCACCTCCCCCCCCCCCCCCCCGCACGCACACACACACACACACACACACACACACACACACACACACACACACACACACACACACACATTCAGAAACCAGTCATGATAATTTCTTTCATCTCCCACATGCAATCCAAACAACGCCAACAGAAACACAACTGAACTAACGTGCGTTGTAGACTTCCGCCACAAGTTCGTTTTAGAGTTCGCCGTCTGTTTCCATTACGTGTTGATATTGCAGCGCGCCGCAGAGGTATAACGCGGTGGCAGTCGCTGGCTGGCGGCGTAGGTGGCACCGGCTCCATCTACACCATCGTTTGTGATCAAACATTTCTGGTCTTTGGTAGGCTGTAGGGCTCATTTACGTACTTACAAACTGCTGTATCTACCAGAAAAATTACGTATGTATAAATAGTGGAATACTCTGCTGAAGCAGACAGTTCAGCCCCGTCTGTACTTTCTTGTTTGCTCGAAACACGTTCCATTAGTGTGAAGCTTTATTTGTATATAACGACCCTCCTCTCGTTACTGGTATTTGATTCCAGGTTCCACAGGGCAAAATACTGTCAGTCGTAACTCTCCACTACTTAAAGAACTTTTATGTGGAATGTTCTTATAACAGACGGATGGATATCATGTCAGTAGCTATTACATTTTGATTTACAAGGAGAGATTCCGATGCGTAGGACTGTTCTTTTTTTTTTTTTTTTTTTGTAACCAATTATATGATGGTGTCGGTGGTGGTGGTGACTGTTTTATGGCACTACATGACGAGATCATCAGCGCCTTATCGTCTTAGGTGAGTTAAGGTGCAGAATAGGGTTCCGGGTGACACATCTTGCAGCTATTCACCCTGGTTGGCTCACATTTGCAGATGATCGACAAAACAAATTTACGATATTTCTTATGATCGACTACAGTCTTGAAATTATAAAAAAAAACTCAAAGTGGTGCTGTAGTGCATTGATTAATATACTTGGCCTGTATACTGAAGGATATTACACTCGAATTCTATCGCCTGCAAACTAAATTTTCTTCATCTCTAGTGAAACGACTGTCATTGTTATTTCAAATCAGTTAAATGGTTTAAATGTAATTTGTTTCATTCCTTTTCCTTTACTATGTAATTTTAATCATGGTAGTAACGTTTCAGTTCATTTTCATTTTTTATTTCTTTTTATTCGTTTTTCATTTGGATCTTGGTTCATCTCATTTTAATTATTTTTATTTATTGATCTTAAATTTAAATGATTGAAAACATGGATCTGTCAGACAAAAAATAAAAGGTGGATAGTTTGTTTGCCATCGTGTGCAAATGTCTCCAAAATTTATTTTTGTTAAGAGATGTGAAGATTTTTCGGTTGTAATCGACTTACAAACAATTAAAATAAAAATTCTTCTCGTGCCAAGACAAAATAACGAAGATGAAGATTTACACGAAGCATAATTTATAAATAAAGTCATATTCAAGCAAAACAGGTAATAGGAATAGTGATCACAGTAAAATGGACAAAATATCAAAGAGGAATGAATTGAGGGGAAAAGAAAGAACAAATAAAAGAGAAAAAAACATGGACACAGGTTGCAAATGGAAAAAAACCAGTCCAACATAGAAAAATTTAAGACCGTATAGAAAGTCAGTATGGTAAGTTAAAAGGCTCAATACTGAAACAAATTATATTAAAAATAATCGATGTGAAGTGACGATCAATATTTTGGATAAATACGAAAAAAGTAAATTGTACCTGATCGGTTTCGACGCCACTACGCCGCGCGTGGTTAGCTGAGCGGTCTAGGGGCTGCAGTCATGGACTGTGCGGCTGATCCCGGCGGAGGTTCGAGTCCTCCCTCGGGCATGGGTGTGTGTTTGTCCTCAGGATAATTTAGGTTAAGTAGTGTGTAAGTTTAGGGACTGATGACCTTAGCAGTTAAGTTCCATAAGATTTCACACACATTTGAACATTTTGAAGCCACTACCTTCAGTGCACCAGCCAAATAACGTAACTACTACGCAACAGATCTGAAGTCGTTGATGATTACAGTCACCTACTGAATCTCAAAAAATTCTTAGGTTTTATTTTATGAACTACTCGCAAACGACGGCCAACCAGACTGAATGACGTTGCCTGGAACCTACGCCACCCCTGGATACCTCTCCTTGTTAGGTCAATAACCGTGAAAGAAATAGGGATGCTGACGGCATTATAGCATCATACACAGTCGATATTTACACCGTTAAAAACAGAAAAAAAATTTTGTGTGATTTGTCATGAGCTGCTGTAAACCGCAAACAAGAATAAGTACTGAGTAACTGCCTCATAGTGAAGTAGGTACTTCGAATTGGAATGTAGAATTGTTTAGTGGATCCCTGAGGATCTATAAGAACTTTCTAAATGATCAGCAACTGTATCCAAAAATAAAATAAATAGCTTCTACGTTGCGCTTGCGCTGACAGAAATCAAATAGCTCTGAGCACTATGGGACTTAACTTCTGAGGTCATCAGTCCCCTAGAACTTAGAACTACTTAAACCTAACTAACCTAAGAACATCACACACACCCATGGCAAATGGTTCAAATGGCTCTGAGCACTATGGGACTCAACTGCTGAGGTCATTAGTCCCCTAGAACTTAGAACTAGTTAAACCTAACTAACCTAAGGACATCACACACATCCATGCCCGAGGCAGGATTAGAACCTGCGACCGTAGCGGTCTCGCGGTTCCAGACTGCAGCGCCAGAACCGCGCGGCCACTTCGGCCGGCACACACACCCATGCCCGAGGCAGGATTCGAACCCGCGAACGTAGCGGTCGCGCGGTTCCAGACTGTAGCACCTAGAACCACTCGGCCACCCCGGCCGGCTGCGATGACAAAGTTCTGATAAAATGTACTGAAATGTTTGTATTCCACTCACGCACGCTATCCTTCGGTACACTTATAATAATTTCCGCAGGAACGTTTATTGTGTGCATTTGCCGTCAATTCAGAAGTTTTGACAGTAACTCTTGAATACTGAAAATTTGAGCTGTGATAAAGAAACTAGATTTGTGAAAACGAAGCGAAATTTCACTATCTGGACTGCAATAAGTCATCTTATAGAAATATCTCATGATAATTCGTTTTCAGAGCTCTAGGTAGTTCCCGCAATAGACCAGAAATTGCTTCACTATTCACTTCACAACAATAAATCAGCTAATTGACAACATAACAAAACAGTGAAAATGTAATGACTAGTGTGAGGGGGAAGCCTACGCAGTATTATTATTATTATTATTATTATTATTATTAGTATTATTTTCGATTATTCCCATTTAAAGAGATGGTTTGAACTTGAATTCCTTTATGATGATTGTTTATGTTTTTCTGAGCCCAAATTTTCTTCATGTGTTCACTGTGTTGTTTCTTTCGCTCCGCTGTCCATTTGCATCCTGGTCTCTTCTGTGTTGTGGTGTCAAATTTATGTTTTTTGATGATGTTCCTGAATTCAGTTCTATTTTCTGCATCGTTTACTGTTATGTGTACTTGTCTGAGGTCCTCTTCAACTTCTTTTATCCATTTTGTTTTTCCCCTGCCTGAGTTGATGACTTCAAGAAATCGCTTTGAAATTCTGTTTTCATTCATCCTGTGTATATGTCCGTAGAACTGCATTCTTTTTTTCCTTATTGTATCCGTAATTTTGTCTGTGTATTTATATAATTCTGATGTTGGTCTCTTCTTCCAGATTCCTTGCTCTTGTATTGGGCCAAAAATTTTCCTGAGAATTTTCCTTTCTTGTTTCTCCATTTCTTTGATTTTAGTTTGCCCACCTATTTGTGTTGTTTCATACGCATACAGTGCCTCCGGAAGTACGAGAGTGTTGTAGTGCCTCAATTTGGCGTTAATGGATATGGAATTTTTGTTATAATAGTTCCACGTAAGTTTATATGCTTTCTGTAGGTTTTTTGTTTTTTCCTCATTGGCCTTTAGGTTGATCCCTGATGGCTGGATGATTTCTCCCTGGTACTTAAAATGTGATACTTGTATGATTTTCCCATGGGTTGTCACACTAGGCAATTTGTCTTGTGGCACTCTTTTTATATACTGGGTTTTTTCATACTAAATTTGCAGTCCAGTTCTTTGTGCAATTTCGTGTAACTTCTCTATGGCGTTAGTGGCTTCTTTTCTATTATTTGTGAGTATTGCAAGGTCATCTGCAAAAGCTAAACACTTTACATTCAATCTATTATCTTTTCTAATCCCAATTTGGATTCTCTTGACTTTTTTTCTCATGTCCTGATAATTTTTTCAAGAATGATATTAAAGAGTAATGGTGAAAGTCCGTCACCCTGTCGCATTCCAGTTTGGATTTCAAATGGTTCAGAGATATCCCCCACAAATTTAAACTTGGAGACTGTGTCAGTTAATGTTTGCCGAATGATTGCTCTTGTCTTTCTGTCGATGCTGAATTCTTCCAGCGTGTTGCAGAGCGCTACTCTGTCTATTGTGTCGTAGGCCTTTTTAAAATCTACAAAAGTTACCACTGTGTTTCGGGTGGTTATTATTATTACTATTATTGTTATTATTATTATTATTATAAATGGCAGCGGTTATATGCAAAGTATTGGCAGCCTGAGATCTTCCAGTCCTGTCAGTTCAGAAGTAAAGAGTCAAGCAATCAAATGATTTTGAGACAGTGAATACAGTGCACGTATTTTAAGTAACCTGCATTTTCATTTTAAACGAGAGTGCAGAGTGTGGGTGAAGAAAGAGTCGCTAGGGATACGGACGGTGTAGAGGAGGTGTATTTTGTAACAAGTTTCTATCCCCAGTGCAAATAGTAAGCTTTCCTTTACGATGTCAAATTATAGGCAGCACTCGCAATCCACTGAGAATTACTTGATCACTCAATAAAACATTGTTAAAAATACTACGAAATTATTGTCACTGACGTATTAGTTCGTGATTTAATAACAAACCTACGTAAGTTACATATCATTTTGAATTAAGACAATCTTGGTTGCAAATTCCTTTATACACTCCTGGAAATTGAAATAAGAACACCGTGAATTCATTCTCACAGGAAGGGGAAACTTTATTGACACATTCCTGGGGTCACATACATCACATGATCACACTGACAGAACCACAGGCACATAGACACAGGCAACAGAGCATGCACAATGTCGGCACTAGTACAGTGTATATCCACCTTTCGCAGCAATGCAGGCTGCTATTCTCCCATGGAGACGATCGTAGAGATGCTGGATGTAGTCCTGTGGAACGGCTTGCCATGCCATTTCCACCTGGCGCCTCAGTTGGACCAGCGTTCGTGCTGGACGTGCAGACCGCGTGAGACGACGCTTCATCCAGTCCCAAACATGCTCAATGGGGGACAGATCCCGAGATCTTGCTGGCCAGGGTAGTTGACTTACACCTTCTAGAGCACGTTGGGTGGCACGGGATACATGCGGACGTGCATTGTCCTGTTGGAACAGCAAGTTCCCTTGCCGGTCTAGGAATGGTAGAACGATGGGTTCGATGACGGTTTGGATGTACCGTGCACTATTCAGTGTCCCCTCGACGATCACCAGTGGTGTACGGCCAGTGTAGGAGATCGCTCCCCACACCATGATGCCGGGTGTTGGCCCTGTGTGCCTCGGTCGTATGCAGTCCTGATTGTGGCGCTCACCTGCACGGCGCCAAACACGCATACGACCATCATTGGCACCAAGGCAGAAGCGACTCTCATCGCTGAAGACGACACGTCTCCATTCGTCCCTCCATTCACGCCTGTCGCGACACCACTGGAGGCGGGCTGCACGATTTTGGGGCGTGAGCGGAAGACGGCCTAACGGTGTGCGGGACCGTAGCCCAGCTTCATGGAGACGGTTGCGAATGGTCCTCGCCGATACCCCAGGAGCAACAGTGTCCCTAATTTGCTGGGAAGCGGCGGTGCGGTCCTCTACGGCACTGCGTAGGATCCTACGGTCTTGGCGTGCATCCGTGCGTCGCTGCGGTCCGGTCCCAGGTCGACGGGCACGTGCACCTTCCGCCGACCACTGGCGACAACATCGATGTACTGTGGAGACCTCACGCCCCACGTGTTGAGCAATTCGGCGGTACGTCCACCCGGCCTCCCGCATGCCCACTATACGCCCTCGCTCAAAGTCCGTCAACTGCACATACGGTTCACGTCCACGCTGTCGCGGCATGCTACCAGTGTTAAAGACTGCGATGGAGCTCCGTATGCCACGGCAAACTGGCTGACACTGACGGCGGCGGTGCACAAATGCTGCGCAGCTAGCGCCATTCGACGGCCAACACCGCGGTTCCTGGTGTGTCCGCTGTGCCGTGCGTGTGATCATTGCTTGTACAGCCCTCTCGCAGTGTCCGGAGCAAGTATGGTGGGTCTGACACACCGGTGTCAATGTGTTCTTTTTTCCATTTCCAGGAGTGTATATTCATTGAAAATGTCGTATTTCGCCCTTGTGAGGCATCTTCAGATAAACGTAAGAAGTAATCTGGTGAGCCCACATCAGTTGCGTAATGCCACCGTTTGGCATTAAAATAAAAATTATAGGAAAACATAATTCCTACCGTCATTAGACAAATAATAATTTTTATCTTAATTGCAGCGAATAATGGCTCACCACAGAACTTCTTATGTTAATCTGAAGGCGGCAACAAGGACGAAATGCGTCATAGCCAGATAAAATTTGCAATCAAGACCGTCTTATTTCAAGAAATGTATAGCCGGGTGTTCTACCAGGCGCCCAGCATGCAGTGGAACTAATTTTACTAAATATCATTCATCTTTCGTCAACTTAAAACTAAGTGTTTAAAGAGAATTATTTTCTTTCTAAAGTTTAATTAATGTCGTTAATAGCCGGAGAGAGGTGGGGAGGGGGGAAGAATGGAGGGAGGGAAGAGTGGGGTACTAGCTAATATCTTATTGCAGTTAGGCGCAATGTCGCCAGACAGCCACTGGTCTACAGAAACCAGGAACAACGTGCACGCCGAAGCACTCTCAATAAAGCCACGGGGCACATTGGCACTTGAAAGACACAACTAGAGGCACCTTGCGGCAGAAGTCTGTACTGATTTTTTGGCGTAATATTCAAATTTTCGAAAATTACCGATAGCACCTCTTACACTAAGAGTCTTGTTCACTAACACTGAGCCTCATTCATTGAAAGTATGTTCCGCTGTTGTAGCTTTCTCTGATTTCTGTTTATTCTGTTATAAACCTGCGACTGAAAAGTGAAATACATAGTAAAACCAATGTACAATACCACCGACGTCAAATTAGAAGCGTACGTCGTTACGTACATTAATTTGGAGCCGGTGCTGCGAAACAATTCCTGGTCGGCCGCACGGAAATTCGATGTGCGGGCGGGGGTCGTGTCACAGTCCGCCGACCACCGACCGACGCCCGCCGGCTGGAAATTGGATTTAAACGGCGAGCGCGCCCACTGCGGCGGCCGGGCCCCGCTGCCCGCATCGTCGCCATTCCGCAGTAATCAAATTTAAACGCGGATGCACTCATGCTGATGACGTCCCCCCAAATGTAACACTCGTGATCGTGTCGGTCTGCTGTCCCAGGCGCCCGGCGGCGTATTTACGGCGTAATACGACGTTCCAAAATCCGCGATGTTCGAATGTTAATCTGAATACGGGAAGTTGAAGAACGAAACAGCAAGCTCAGGTGTCGCTGTAAATATCGCCAGAATACGTCCACATAACGGAAGTGTATCGTCTGTCTAGGTAAGAGGCGTGTACTGACTGTACTCTATTTCGAACGAAAGCCAACGACAGTAGCTTGTTCGACCGTTAATGTCACAGGGTAGTTTTTGCATTTTCGTAGTGAGCAAATTGTGACTAAACCTGTGTAGTTGTTGGCATTGTAGTCTTCAGTCTAATGACAGTGCTGATATACACTGAAGAGCCGAAGAAACTGTTACACCTACCTAACATCGTGTAAGGCCGCCACGAGCACGAGGAAGTGCCACAACATCAACACGACGTGGCATGAACTCAGACTAATGCCTGAAGCAGTGCTGGAGGGAACTGACACCACGAATCCTGCAGTGCTGTCCATAAATCCGTAAGAGTAGATGGGGTGGAGATCTCTTCTGAACAGCACGCTGCAAGGCATCCCAGATATGCTAAATAACGCTCATGTCTGAGGAGTTTGGTGGTCAGCGAAAGTATTTAAAGTCAGAAAAGTATTTCTGAAGCCACTCTGTAGCAGTTCTGGATGTGTAGGGTGTGCCATTGTCCTGCTGGAACTGCCAGAGTCCATCGGAATGCACGATGGAAATGAGTGGATGCAGGTGATCAGACAGGATGCTTACATACGTGACACCTGTTAGTCATATCTAGGCGTGTCAGGGATCCCATATCACACCAACTGCCTACGCCCCACACCGTTACAAAACCTGCACATCAGCTTGAACAATCCTCTGCTGACATTCCGGGTCCATGGATTCATGAGGTTGTCACCATACCCGTACACGTCCAACCGCTCGATACAATGTGAAACGAGACTCATCCGACCAGGCAACATGTTTCCAGCCAGTGTTGACGGGCCAGGCGAGGCGTGAAGCTATGTGTCGCGCAGTCATCAAGGATACATGAATGGGCCTTCGGCTCAGAAAACCCATATCGATTATGTTTCGGTGAATGGTTCGCACGCTGACACCTTTTGATGGTGCAAGAATTTGCAGAAAGGTTGCATTCCACTCGTGTTGAACGATTCATTTCATTGTTGGTCCCGTCAACGCTACCTCGGAGATGTTGTGTTCCATCGGTCGTGCGGCGACTGTAACACCACGTTCAACCTCATTTAAATCTTGATAACCTGCCGTTGTAGCAGCAGTAACCGATCTAACAACTGTGCCAGACACTTGTCTTCTATAAGCGTTACCGACCGCAGGGCCTGATTCTGCCTGTTTACATATTTGTATTTGAATACGCATGCCTACAGCAGTTTGTTTCGCGCTTCAGTGTACTATGCAGAAGTGCACGACCCTGAAGAGGATCGCAGCGAGTCGGTAGAAACGTCAGTAAATCAGTTGTTTTAGTTGCTGGCAATGACGTGGTCCAGTACCCAAAGTAACTTTATCCTAAGGCATATAACTAACGGGTGACGCAGAGAAAGTAGAAAAAGATCACGTTACCTTAGCCACGGAAAACATCCAGAATTATCCTTCACAATATATTTCCTCCCTAAACACAGAATCATAGCTATTCCCTAATATTTAACATAGATAAGTAAGCTGATACAGATACAGGAAAAATTCTTGTGTCCTGAAGGTGCGTTAAATTCGCAGACAAATTTACACTGTCACTTGATGGTCACGTGTCTCTGTTAGCACAGCGATGCGCATATTTCGGTTCTGTCAACAGAAGGATTTCATCGGAAAGAAATGCGCTGCGTGTTTGCTTTTCGGTGCTGAGACTTCGCGACAGCCGAATCGACTGAAACTTTTCCCCAGCAGTTCCGACTCTTCAGGTATAGGAATTTTATTTAAAGTTCCTCTTCAGCGATTCTTCTACATTGCTTGGAGTTGCGAGAAGCTTACGGAAGTCGATATCCTCCTTCTTTGAGGATTAAATTTTACGGTGTAGTTTTCATAAAGTTGCACTAACATACCGCGTTAGTCTGAAAAACAAACATCGACTGTTTTTAATACCTATATCCCATAGAATTTTAGAAATACGCCACCAACCTTAGATGCCTATCGTATTGAAATGAACACCATAGATATGAGTGAACTGTACTATATGCTGATCTGTCCCATCGACTACCAGGATCGTTTTGAACACCAATCGGTATGCATCGCTTTGATATCGAGCTGGAAATTCTATCATTGAGAGAAAAGGAATAGTATGGATTCTTGGACAGTTGTGACATATGTCCTACAGATAACCCGAACATGGGACTTCTACTTCAACAACATTGGCTAGTGTAAAATAAGCTAAGCCAGAAGTAAGGGAAACCATTTCAGAATATCCTCAATATACCGTAATCTGCAAGAAGGTGTTGGACAATGCGGCCAAAGCTATTTTCAGTCGGGAAAATTTCTAGTGTCAACAACGAGTTTGTATTTCAAGAACATACAAGAATATATGTTTCAGGAGGACATTATCTTCAAGTACTCATTTAGTCTCAAGGGAATTTTTAGTTTTCAAGAAAAATATAAAACTTTAATATTGCAGTTTTCAAGGATATTAATCTTAAAGGTTTTCAGTTTTCAAGATGTTTTATTAGCTTTCAAGAAGTCTTGCACTGAAAGATGGTATTAGTTGTCAAGAAATTCTCATTTTCAGGAAGGTGTTTAGCTCTCAAGAAGATGGCATTTTAGAAGACAACTTCCAATTTAAGTTGCATATTGTGATTCATCTCATATATAGAGTACGTTTGTTGCCTTATATTACAAATAACACCTTACTAAAAAGTTATAAAAACAATTGAGTGAGGTGGCGGAATAGTTAGAACGTTGAACTATGAGAAGCGTGGTTCAAATCCCCGTCCAGCGACAGAGGTTTATAATTCCATGTTTTCCTTGGGCTGTTTAAAGCGAGTGTCAGCATTATCTCTTGAAAGAGGACCAACCAGTTCACGAGAAATTACACGGAAAGCAACTAGAAAGAACATTTTATCAAAAGAGAAATAGTTAAATTGATCAACGAAAGAAGGATGTACAGCTTTCGGGGAACAAAAGAATACAACAATATAAATCACTCAGGAATGAAGTGCATGGATGCTAAGGCGAAACGGTTCCAAGAAAAATGGGAAAAGTTGGAAATAATCGAAAAATGAATGGTCGTTGTAAAAACTGATTCACCTTACAGAAAAGTAAGAAAAATTACTTCGGTTAAATTAAAGGTATGAGCGTGCAATGGAAATTACACTGTTAAACGCACAGGAGGAGGAAAGATGTATTAAGTTGAAGGTCTCCAGAAAGCCTATAGAAGAAATGGGAGTCGATGTGAAAGGCATAGGAGAGCCAATAGTCGAATCAGTCTAACTGAAATTAGGATTTACGACTAAATAAGGTGGAAGGCAAAGATAACATTCCTTTGTAATTTGTAAACTCATGGATTCTGTAAACCAACTGTTATGGTCACTTCTTTGCCATTTTCGTCAATGAGTCCTGAAACATACCATCAGATTTTCTCAAAAATATCATGCATACAAAGCGAGGGCAGAGAGAATTGACAAGTACGAGAACTAACAGGCAATCAGTTCAAAGTTTCATGAATTATAGTTGCTAATAGGAGTAGTACAAAGAAGATTGGAAAAGAAAATTGAGGATCTATTAGATGGCACTCGGTATGGCTTTAGGAAAAATTAAAGCACCAGAGGTAGTTAAATGTCCTTCGGTGTATTTATTTCACAAATTTTGCGGCTATCGCATTCCAGTAAGAAAGCTTTACACAGAAAACACGTATCGTTTCTGAATATTCCTGACCACGTGACTGATACTAATAAGTGACTCTTAAACTTCTCCAATATTAAGGTTTCTCGTTTAAAAGATGGAAAACATCACTTTCAAATAAAAAGTTTTTCGGAGTCTTCAGCCTTCTGACTGGTCTGATGATGCCACCCGCCACCAATTCCTCTCCTGAGCCAACTTCTCCATCTCAGAGTAGCACTTGAAACCTATGTCCTCAATTAGTTGACGGATGTATTCCAATCTCTGTCTTCCTCGATAATTTACATCATAATAAATGTCCTATCATACTTCTTGTCAGTGTTTCCATACATTTTTACATTCTTTTCCACGCCGATGCTGCGGAGAACGTCCTCATTCCTTGCCTTACCGTACCTTACCTGACCACCTAATTTTCAACATTCTTCTGTAGCAGCACACCTCAAATGCTTCGATTCTCTTCTTTCCCGGTTTTCCCAGAAAGTATTTTTCGCTTTCATTCAATGCTGTGCTCCAAACATAGATTCTCACAAATTTTCTCCTCAAATTAAGGCCTATATTTGATAGTAGTTGCCTCCTCTTGGCCAGGAATGCTCGTTTTTCACCAGTGCTAGACCGCTTTTCACGTCTCCCTCGCTCCGTCAATCAGGGCTTATTTTGTTGCCGAGGTAGAATAGTTCCTAGACTTCGTCTGCTTCCTGACCCTCAATTGCGATGTTAAGTTTCTCGTTACTTTCTCCTTACTTGGGTTTACTCTGTCGCTATTCTGTTTTCATTAGACGCTCAACGTTATTCAACGTATCCTGGAATTCACCTTGACTTCCACTGACGATAGAATTGTTGTCAGTGAATCTTATCATTGAATTCCTTTCACATTGAATTTTTGTCCCACCCTTGAACAATGCATTTATTTCCGTCATTGCACCTTCGATGTAATGACTGAACAGTAGGTGCGAAAGACTACATTCGTAGTCTTTAAACATTTTAAGTCAAGTATTTCGTTGTTCGTCTGCCATCATTATTGTTCCTTCTACGTCACTGTATCTTCTACACTCCTGGAAATGGAAAAAAGAACACATTGACACCGGTGTGTCAGACCCACCATACTTGCTCCGGACACTGCGAGAGGGCTGTACAAGCAATGATCACACGCACGGCACAGCGGACACACCAGGAACCGCGGTGTTGGCCGTCGAATGGCGCTAGCTGCGCAGCATTTGTGCACCGCCGCCGTCAGTGTCAGCCAGTTTGCCGTGGCATACGGAGCTCCATCGCAGTCTTTAACACTGGTAGCATGCCGCGACAGCGTGGACGTGAACCGTATGTGCAGTTGACGGACTTTGAGCGAGGGCGTATAGTGGGCATGCGGGAGGCCGGGTGGACGTACCGCCGAATTGCTCAACACGTGGGGCGTGAGGTCTCCACAGTACATCGATGTTGTCGCCAGTGGTCGGCGGAAGGTGCACGTGCCCGTCGACCTGGGACCGGACCGCAGCGACGCACGGATGCACGCCAAGACCGTAGGATCCTACGCAGTGCCGTAGGGGACCGCACCACCACTTCCCAGCAAATTAGGGACACTGTTGCTCCTGGGGTATCGGCGAGGACCATTCGCAACCGTCTCCATGAAACTGGGCTACGGTCCCGCACACCGTTAGGCCGTCTTCCGCTCACGCCCCAACATCGTGCAGCCCGCCTCCAGTGGTGTCGCGACAGGCGTGAATGGAGGGACGAATGGAGACGTGTCGTCTTCAGCGATGAGAGTCGCTTCTGCCTTGGTGCCAATGATGGTCGTATGCGTGTTTGGCGCCGTGCAGGTGAGCGCCACAATCAGGACTGCATACGACCGAGGCACACAGGGCCAACACCCGGCATCATGGTGTGGGGAGCGATCTCCTACACTGGCCGTACACCACTGGTGATCGTCGAGGGGACACTGAATAGTGCACGGTACATCCAAACCGTCATCGAACCCATCGTTCTACTATTCCTAGACCGGCAAGGGAACTTGCTGTTCCAACAGGACAATGCACGTCCGCATGTATCCCGTGCCACCCAACGTGCTCTAGAAGGTGTAAGTCAACTACCCTGGCCAGCAAGATCTCCGGATCTGTCCCCCATTGAGCATGTTTGGGACTGGATGAAGCGTCGTCTCACGCGGTCTGCACGTCCAGCACGAACGCTGGTCCAACTGAGGCACCAGGTGGAAATGGCATGGCAAGCCGTTCCACAGGACTACATCCAGCATCTCTACGATCGTCTCCATGGGAGAATAGCAGCCAGCATTGCTGCGAAAGGTGGATATACACTGTACTAGTGCCGACATTGTGCATGCTCTGTTGCCTGTGTCTATGTGCCTGTGGTTCTGTCAGTGTGATCATGTGATGTATCTGACCCCAGGAATGTGTCAATAAAGTTTCCCCTTCCTGGGACAATGAATTCACGGTGTTCTTATTTCAATTTCCAGGAGTGTATTATTATTGTATCCTTAACCTTCTTGTACATTACCTGCTTTTTTCTGTTTCCTACCAATTTAGAACATCTTGCACCATTTTGCATTGTCGAACGCTTTTTCCACGTCGATACATCCTATGAACGTGTCTTGATTTTTCTTGAGCTTTGTTTCCATAATCAAGCGCTACGTCAGAACTGGCTCTCTACTGCCTTTACCTTTCATGAAGCCTATCTGATAGTCATCTAACACGTCCTCAGTTTTGTTTTCCATTCTTCTGTATATTATTCTTGACAGCAGCTAGGTTACATCAGCTAGTAGGCTGACTGTGAAATAATTCTTACACTTCTGGGCTCTTTCAATCTTGGGATTTGTGTGGATATCCGAAAACCTGACGGTATATTGACTGTTTCATACATTCTGCACACGAACTTGAATAGTCGTTTCGTTGCTGCTCCGCCATGAATACCGTTGGTATATTATCCATTCCTTCTGCCTTATTGCATTTCAGGTCGTCCAAAGCTCATTTAAATTCATATTCTGATACCAACCATACATCTCTTCCATTTCGATTCTCATTTCTTCTACTGTCATGTCATCAGGTAAGACATCTGCCTCTGAGTCCTTCTTCATTGTACTCTGTCTACCTATCCGCTCCGTTCTCTGCATTTAACCGCGTAGTTCCCATTGCACTGTTAATGTTACTGCCCTTGCTTTTAATTTCACCGAAGGGTGTTTTAACTTTTCTACATGCTGAGTCACCCCTTCGGACAACCATTTCATTTTCGATTTCTTCATATTCTTAAAGCAGCCACTTCGCCTTAGCTTCCTATTTATTTCATTATTCAGTGACCTGTATTTCTGTGTACCTGAATTTCCATGAACATTTTTGTACTTCCTTTTTTGATGGAACAACTAAAGTATTTCTTCTGCTACCCAGGGTTTTTTCGCAGTTACCATCGTTGTACCTATGTTTAACTTTTCAAATTCTGTGATTGTCCTTTTTAGAGATGCCCATTTCTCTTCAATTGAAAATGCGCATTGAGCTATTCATTGTCACAGTATTTGCAGCCTCAGAGTACTTAAAGCGTATCTCTTCATTCCTTAGTACTTCTGCATCCCACTTCTTTGCACATTGATTCTTCCTGACTAGGCTCATGAAATTAAGCCTACTCTTCACCATTACAAAGTCGTGATGAGTCCATATGTACTCCCGGGTACGCCTTAGAATCCAGTAACTGATTCCGAAATCTGTCCCTGACCACCAACTAACCTAATCGGAATCATCCATTACCTTCTGACTTTTCCAAGTATACCTCCTCCTCTCGTGTTTCTTAATCACAGTATTCGCTTTTAGTAGCTGAAATTTACTGCAGATCTCGATTTGTCTTTCACCCCTTATTCCTACTTAAGGATGCACTGTACCGTAACCCTTTTTGCCGTAATCCTTTCTTCTGCTCATTCCCCTACAACCTCATTCCAGTCCCCCATGACTTCATCTCCCTTTACATACTGAAGTACCCGTTCAGTGTCCTCATATAGTTACTCCATCTCTTCATCTTGTGCTTGTCCGCAGCTCCTGGTCGTGCGGTAGCGTTCTCGCTTCCCACGCCCGGGTTCCCGGGTTCGATTCCCAGCGGGGCCAGGGATTTTCTCTGCCTCGTGATGACTGGGTGTTGTGTGCTGTTCTTAGGTTAGTTAGGTTTAAGTAGTTCTAAGTTCTAGGGGACTGATGACCATAGATGTTAAGTTCCATAGTGCTCAGAGCCATTTGAACCATTTGAACCACCTTGTGCTTCCGTATATATACACGAACTATTGTTGTGGATGTCGGTTTGATCTCGATCCTAATGAGAACAGCCGTATCACCGAACTGATCCCAGTAACTCACTCTCTGCCCTACCCTTCTATTCATAACGAATCATATTATATATAGCTTCAACCTTAGCATTTCCCTTTTCAGATTTTATAGCTTTTCTGTCACGTTGAAACTTCTGGAACTCCACTCCGACTCGTAGAACTTTACACTTTCATTGTTTATTCAGTCCTCCTCTAATGGTCTAATGGTCACCTTCCGCTTAGCTGTCCCTTCCCGGAGATCCGGATGGGGGTCTAGTCCGGAATCTCTTGCCAACGGAGAGATCATGATGACACATTTTCAATTACAGGCCACAAGTCTTTTTGATATACACTGGGTGTCTTTAATGCAGTGGTTTCCGCTGCGTTGTACATCCTCGTGAAGCTGTTGACTGTCCGCCTTTAAGGGCAGTTTGCCACCCCAAGAGCAAAAGAGTTCCCTGAGCCTGTGTCCCTCCACCCTCTTTGATAAGGCATTTGGCAGAACGAAGGTGCCTTCTTCTTGCGAAAGCCTTCGGCCGCCATTACAAATGATCTTTTTTTTTTTTTTCAAAATTCAGATAGTGGCGAGGTTCTAACCCGGGACCTAGGACGTTTTGATTACCAGTCAGAGACAATACGCCTGGAGCACGGGGTCCGTAACGAAAGTAAATGTCAATACTACTTATCCATTTACTTATAAATTCTCTGAAAATGCCTACGCAGTTAAACTAATTTATTATTCATGCTGGAGCAACCAATACTGCGTTGTATTTCCACGTTAATGTAACAGCTAGTCAGTGGTCACTGAAGCCTTTTCGCATCTGTTTATATAGCAATATGTTCCACTGACTGAAGGATAGCGATGCTGCTTTGTTCTCAAATTTCTTCGCCTACCTTTCCGCAAAATAAACAGAATCGTAAATCATTTTTACGCTAAGAGAAACGTAATCTCTTCAATTTTTAATCATACTTCCCAATAAATTCTTTAGAGAATTTATCCGCGGTGTGGCAGTGCGCGACAGTTCCTTACGTGACCCAACGAGGACTCTACGCACGCTAACTGCGCGTAGCCAGTAGCGTTTGGGCGTCGTTCACGTTAAAAGGAAGACAATGGCCCCGCCAGAGAAAAAGCGCACTAAGCTTTAAAAATTCCAGAAAACAGCGAACAGTAAGGAGTACAATATTACTACATCAAGAACCAAAGATAGCAGTACTACACCGAAGATAGTAAATTCCTTACAGATGTTGTGACATTGCGCCTGATAATTGAAGCAGGCTTACCAATATGCTAGACACATTCATAGGATTTACTTACCCGGAAAAAGCGTTCGACACTCTAAAATTGTACAAGATGTTCGATATTCTTAGCAAAACTGATAATACGCAGTACGTACAAGAACCAAGAGAGGAAATACACTCCTGGAAATTGAAATAAGAACACCGTGAATTCATTGTCCCAGGAAGGGGAAACTTTATTGACACATTCCTGGGGTCAGATACATCACATGATCACACTGACAGAACCACAGGCACATAGACACAGGCAACAGAGCATGCACAATGTCGGCACTAGTACAGTGTATATCCACCTTTCGCAGCAATGCAGGCTGCTATTCTCCCATGGAGACGATCGTAGAGATGCTGGATGTAGTCCTGTGGAACGGCTTGCAATGCCATTTCCACCTGGCGCCTCAGTTGGACCAGCGTTCGTGCCGGACGTGCAGACCGCGTGAGACGACGCTTCACCCAGTCCCAAACATGCTCAATGGGGGACAGATCCGGAGATCTTGCTGGCCAGGGTAGTTGACTTACACCTTCTAGAGCACGTTGGGTGGCACGGGATACATGCGGACGTGCATTGTCCTGTTGGAACAGCAAGTTCCCTTGCCGGTCTAGGAATGGTAGAACGATGGGTTCGATGACGGTTTGGATGTACCGTGCACTATTCAGTGTCCCCTCGACGATCACCAGTGGTGTACGGCCAGTGTAGGAGATCGCTCCCCACACCATGATGCCGGGTGTTGGCCCTGTGTGCCTCGGTCGTATGCAGTCCTGATTGTGGCGCTCACCTGCACGGCGCCAAACACGCATACGACCATCATTGGCACCAAGGCAGAAGCGACTCTCATCGCTGAAGACGACACGTCTCCATTCGTCCCTCCATTCACGCCTGTCGCGACACCACTGGAGGCGGGCTGCACGATGTTGGGGCGTGAGCGGAAGACGGCCTAACGGTGTGCGGGACCGTAGCCCAGCTTCATGGAGACGGTTGCGAATGGTCCTCGCCGATACCCCAGGAGCAACAGTGTCCCTAATTTGCTGGGAAGTGGCGGTGCGGTCCCCTACGGCACTGCGTAGGATCCTACGGTCTTGGCGTGCATCCGTGCGTCGCTGCGGTCCGGTCCCAGGTCGACGGGCACGTGCACCTTCCGCCGACCACTGGCGACAACATCGATGTACTGTGGAGACCTCACGCCCCACGTGTTGAGCAATTCGGCGGTACGTCCACCCGGCCTCCCGCATGCCCACTATAAGCCCTCGCTCAAAGTCCGTCAACTGCACATACGGTTCACGTCCACGCTGTCGCGGCATGCTACCAGTGTTAAAGACTGCGATGGAGCTCCGTATGCCACGGCAAACTGGCTGACACTGACGGCGGCGGTGCACAAATGCTGCGCAGCTAGCGCCATTCGACGGCCAACACCGCGGTTCCTGGTGTGTCCGCTGTGCCGTGCGTGTGATCATTGCTTGTACGGCCCTCTCGCAGTGTCCGGAGCAAGTATGGTGGGTCTGACACACCGGTGTCAATGTGTTCTTTTTTCCATTTCCAGGAGTGTAAGAATCCAAGAACAAGAACGAAGGGCAAGGATTGTTTAATCTGAACATCGAAGAAGGAATGAAGGAAATGAAAGAAGGGTTGAAGAGTGGATGAAAAGACTGAAAAGATACGAATAACATTCGCTGTTGACAATGCTGTCAAAAATGGTTCAAATGGCTCTGAGCACTATGGGACTCAACTGCTGTGGTCATAAGTCCCCTAGAACTTAGAACTACTTAAACCTAACTAACCTAAGGACAGCACACAACACCCAGCCATTACGAGGCAGAGAAAATCCCTGACCCCGCCGGGAATCGAACCCGGGAACCCGGACGTGGGAAGCGAGAACTTTATTTATTTAGCGTTTGGCAATGCACATCATTTTATGCTTCTTACAAATGTTTAAACAAATATGTGCTGAAAAACCACAATAACATATGCTATATAAGAAGTATAAAACATACAGATAATGGGCAATACAGTTAAATACAAACATCAAGATTATGTATGGTCAATACAATTAAATACAAGCATCAAGATTATGTATAAAGTCTTTCGCGGCGTCTGTTACCATCAGAAAGTCACTGATCTTGCCACTGTAAGCTCCTCTGCCTCACTCTTGGACGATGTGGTCTGTCTGTTGTCTCCACAGTCACAGTTGGGAGTTGGTGTTTTTCCCCATTTGTAAAATCTGCACATCTTCCGTGATTTGTGCTTATTCTGTTAATGGATGGCCATATTTTACGAGGTAGTTAAAATCCGGGCGGTCTCTCAGTGATGCAGGGGAGGCCTTGCCAATGCTCAGGGCACACGTCTCGCCCTTTTCCCTCCAGGTCTTCATTGGATTGAAGTTTATACTTCGCAGTTCCTTGTGTGTTACCATTGTTGCATGTCTATACCGATATCCGTTTCTTTCGAGGCCAGGCATGTCGTAGTGCATAGGGAGGTGGGCGTTGCCGATTATCTTCCTATATTCCCGGAGAAGAGCATTCTTCCGACGTAGGTCCGCGTGTGGTATGTGACTCAGAACTGGCAGCCAATGTGTTGGGGTTGATCACATGGTTCCGCTGACAGTTCGCATCGTGCTGTTCAGTTGCACATTGATTTTTTCTTGTGTGTGTGTGTGTTTGTGTGTGTGTGAACACTGTTCATCCAGACCGCAGCGCAGTATTCGGCGGCCGAGCAGACCAGTCAGAGTGGCGACGTATGTAGTGCGTCTGCCGAGGAGCCCCAAGTAGTGCCGCACAGATTCCGGAGAATATTATGCCTCGTCTTTAGTTTGACTGCAGTATTTTCCAGATGTCATTGATAAGTGAATGCTCTGTCCAAAGTGACTCTAAGGTACTTCGTATGCTCATTAGATCGGAGCCGATTTCCCTCGAGACGAATGTCAAGTTGTTTGATTGCTAGTTTATTATTGAGTTGAAAACATGTAGTTTCGGTTTTTGTAGGATTTGGCTGTAATATCTATTTACCAAAGTATGTACGTAATGTTTCCTGGTCAGATGTCAAGGTTATTTCCATGACCTCAAAGTTCTTGCGTTGCGTTGAGAAGACCCTATCGTCTGCATACCCAAACTTCCTGGAAGTTGTCGATGGCATATCGGCAATATACAAGCTGAACAGTAGTGCAGCTAACACGAAGCCCCGTGATAGGCTGTTCAGGATTCTTTGGACGCTTATCTGTTCTCTCGTCACTCCTTGGAATGTTCTGGCAGCAAGCATGGGATCTGTAAGTCTGGTAGTTCTCAGACAAGGGATTGTTTGCAACAATTTGTACAACTGGTCATGTCTCCAGACAGTGTCGTAGTCAGCAGAGAGATCTATGAAAACAGCTGATGTTTTTAATTTCCTTTGGTACCCAGCCTCTATGTACGTAGTTAGTGACCCAACCTGGTCTGTACATCTGCACGCAGGGTGGAACCCGGCTTGCTCCACGGGAACTGACTCCAGAATTTTGGTGGCAATGCTGTTATAGAGAAGTCTTTACAAGAGATTTTAGGCAGACCTCAATAATGCGACCCGTGTGGTAGCTCTTTGGTTCGTTACTCGGCTTCCCTGGCTTTAGGAGAGCAACGATTTTCGATCGTTTCATTTGCTGATGGTCTGTGCCGTGTGTTATAATATCTGTAAAGAATTCTGCTAACCATCTTTTCGCGTATTTTCCGCGGTTCAGAAGAAACTCTGGATGAACTCTATCAAATCCACGTGCTTTTCCCGATTTTACGTCTTTGAGAGCCCTAGTTATGTCTTCTGCCGAGAATGGAACGGAAAATTCCGTTTGGTCATCGCAGAGAGATTTTAATGTTGTGAGCTCATACTTTATCTGAGTAGTGTGAGATCTGTCTCGCAGAGTTTTAGAAGTTGATACTACACGGGGGGCAGTCTTGTTTGGATGTATTGGTGTTTCTTTGTGGACGCTCTTATTGCCGTCATTTAGTTTTCTTAAGAGGGACCATGCTTGTCTACTAGACGTTTTGAAGTCTAAGTTATTTAACGGTTTCCCTCCATCGTTCCCGTCGAGCCACAACGAGATCGTGCAGTAGATCGTCAGCAGTTTCCTGGTCGTTGCTGTTGAGGAATGCCTGGTATTGATTTTCACATTCTTTGTTCCATCCTGGGATATATTGTTTCCGGTACCCTCTAGGTATTGCCTTCTTTGCGGAGCTTTGATCGCTCCAACAAACCTCTTGTAGTTCTTTAGTCTAGGAGGTGTCCATCTCACGCACTTGCCTAGGTTGTTAGAAAAAAATTCCCAGTTTGCTTTCTGGAAATATCACCGAGGGCCAGGAAAGGAAATAACCAGGGGAATAGTTATTCCAATCTCTATTAGAGCGGGTCGTTGTTGGCTGTGTGTGAAGTCTGGTAGAATATTACGAGAGACTCTCAGCGGTATGTTTTCCTTGTCTGTGGTCAGGAAGCATATATCCGGGTTATATCCTCGTCTCCATGCTGCCGAATAGAAGGAACCTCTAGCCTTTGAGTCTGATACGAGGTACATATTGTTCTCATCCGCCCAGTTCGCAAGCGCCTCACCCCTGTCATCGTTCTCTGTATTTCCATTGGGTGTGATGACTGTTGTATGCACAGGTGGATGTTGCAGTAGCGGTAGGACTCGTGGTGGCCAGGAGGCTGCAGGAGGTTTGTGTGTGTTGCGTATGATGTACCCTCCGATTTGAATAACCACTTCGTGTATATTGTTGTTGGTAGATTTTGAATGCAATTCAACATTTTCGATATTGGATCTCTCATAAGTTGCCATACCATAAGGGTGGTGGTATGTGGCACCAACTAAGTCGTAGCCGTATATTTTACCTCTTTTTCTTACTTGTCCCTCGTTCTCCTTGTGTGTTTCCTGAATGGCAGCGCCGTCATTCTCCTGCTTATTTTTTCTACATTTAGCTGGCAAATCCTGAGGCAAGGTCCAAGTTCCCTTATCTGGCCATGAGGATGACCGATGGGTTCGTCTGTGCCATTTCGATAACGATGTGCTATTAAATAGCAAGGAGATCAATATGATTGTCTGGCTGCCAGTTAGCGCCAGTTCACTGAGTTCACGTCTGTAATTACACGCTATCCAGTGCGCACGTGAAGTATTCTTCTACGGACGCGAACTAGCCTTGCACCCCAGTTGAGAGTTAACCAAAGCGAGACGAAAATAATGAGAGGTAGCACAAATAAGATTAACTATAAACTTATAAAAATTTGTGACCACGAAGTAGATAAAGTGAATTAACTCACGGGAATGGTCTCGTTAATAATCACATCATCGAAGGTTACATATATCATTATCACAAAAACTTTGACAAAGACACAGTGCAAACAGACGCACTCTTTTCGTTTGTTCCGACAATCCACATGCGAGACACAATCGCTTAGAAAGGCCTTTCAGCAGTGGTGTATGGCTTATTCATTGACTTCCTGAAACATCTCATATGTGGTCCCGCAGAAACATCGTAGAGATATTCCACGTGCCGGCCGCGGTGGTCTAGCGGTTCTGGCGCTGCAGTCCGGAACCGCGGGAATGCTACGGTCGCAGGTTCGAATCCTGCCTCGGGCATGGGTGTGTGTGATGTCCTTAGGTTAGTTAGGTTTAAGTAGTTCTAAGTTCTAGGGGACTTATGACCTAAGATGTTGAGTCCCATAGTGCTCAGAGCCATTTGAACCATTTTAGATATTCCACGGCGTATTTGAAAGAACACTAGTATCGCAGGGTGTGGCTAACAAAAGTGTAGAATTTGTCGTTACGATCACGAGGACTGCAGATGAAACTGCATCACAGCTCAGTGGAGGCATTCTGAATGGTAGGCAACTATAGGGCTGGCAGCTGGTTAGCGCTATCGTTTTGGCTGACTATCCGTGTGTATCCTCCTACTACATACAATTTTCTTTATTAGTTCACCCACGGGCTGTGACAGTGACGAATGATATTAAATAGGCTGCAATAACATTCGTAATATTTTTGCACTGCTTAGATTGAAACAACAGGGTATCTATAATGCCTTGGGGAATTAATATGGACGTAGCCATTTCCAAAGAATGATTGTTAAGAATCTTAAATTCGACCATCATTTAACATACAGCCGTAGAGTGACATCCACTGAATGTCACTGTGATAATTCACGAGGTTTTTTATTACATCTTTCACGAGATACGACTAGTGTCATGTATTCTCGTGCTCAACGAAATCATAAAAACTAGCACCAATGCTGAATTCTCTTAGAAAGTGTTAACAGATTAATGTTTTAACCTCAACAGCATCTAGCCTTTTGTACTGATAACTTTCTATGTGCCACTAGCAGTCAGAGCCTGCCCTTAGAGATATTGCAACGTAACTGTTTGCATAAAAAGGAATAACTTACTATTTCACTGCCAAAACAATATGAAATCAGTCGATGAATGTTTTAAAACTGACTCACATCTGACTACTCGGAATTACTGATTTTGGTGCTTGACCATACTCTGATTTAAATATCTGTTTGAACGAACAAACGAAAATTAATATGGCAATACTGGACTACTGCTTACTTACATTTCGGATGTAATATAATGACTGACATGACGATAAGTCACAGAAGAAAAGCGAAAAGTCTGAATAATGCTCTGACCAACCTATGCCTTCGACTCGAAAGGAAAAAAAATAGGGACAAATCCTATACGGCTCCACCTCCTATACCTCTATACGTAAAAATGGGCTCTTTCTATTTCAGTTGTTGCCTTCCAGCTTGCATTTAACTATATCACCGGTACTCCTAAGTATTTCACAAGTTGTACTCTAATACCTAGGGCAATAACTGAGGTTTGAAGCACGCTGCTATGCATATCGCGTATTGACGTGCCAGTCCAGCATACATTAAATCACTGTGCTTGATGTAATGTTCAGGATTAACTCTAATGAAAAAAACCGTCTCACAGGCAGACAGACAACGGAGCAGTAAAATTAAAATTGTTTACATAATTGAAATACTTAAACTCGCCCCAGGACTCGGTGACCTTATTGGTTAGCTGTTAGATTACAAAAGAAAAACTGTAAAGAAAAGGAATTCTCCAGAAGAATATTGCATTCCTCTTGCGGCCACGTAAGAAACTCACATTTTCTTGTTGTCAACCACTGCGAGCATTTTACGTAAGCATGGTATGACGGACAGACGGATGCACTCTGCCGAAGCGACGCCGCCGCAGTGTAGGAGAGCGAAGTGAACCGAGGCAGTGAAAGGAGTGACAAGTAACGGAGGAGTCAGAGCAAAGACACTGACGAAAGTAACATTTGCGATAGAATACCGAGGATGCAAGGGAAGATACTAGTACTAAAATCAATTTTTGTTGCACGGAGTATTTAACATGATTAAACAACGTTGTACGGTTGGTACAAGTAAATTATGAGACACGGTATTTGGGTTACAGTGGAGTTTCGCAGGTCGCTGTGCAAGCGTGAACTGTAAATCAGCCTTTGTCTTATTAATCAATAATTTCAAATACCAGACTGCATGCGAATAGAGCAAATTTTGTGTGCAACTTCTTGCAATAATTAACTTCAGATAACAAAGTACATGGCAGAAAACAAAACAACTGCTTTTCGCCTCACGGTAATAAAATAAATTGATCTCCAAAGTGGTAATAGTAATATGCAGTAAAAGCTTATCGTAAGATACAGGTATACATTACATACGTAGATGAAAAAATATTGCTTCTGCCCGGAAATTAATTTACAAGGGGAACCGGATAAAATAGAAACAAATCTAATGGCTCACCAGAATAATCTGCAGTCCCCTAGTACCAATACCTCAACTGCATACCAGACGGACAAGGGGAGGCAAGCTACACGCTCATACCGTCTGCTTTAGAATACGAGGAAGATGCATAAACAAGCGAAAGGCACAAAGCCTTGTCGCTAATACACAACGATTTCCCAACAGCTTCGCAAAAATTTCAAATTAAGGACAAAAATGATGCACTCAGATATTACCCGACCACGATATTATTGCATTTGGCAACATGGAAACATGGAGAGACATTACAGTAAACAAGTACGTTGGTGACTAAGGAAAATGCATTGCACTGTGAAAGATTTCAAGGCAGCTGTGCACATTATACCAAGTATCACCAAAAAAACTCACGATAAGCCGACAGAAGCGCACTCACTCCCAGGTGCAATAATATTGTGGTTGACTAGTATCACGGGCACGCTGCGCAATTACACTTCAGTACAGTTGTGGCCCAATTAAACCATTATGTCCTCGCCGCGGTGACCGAGCGGGTCTAGGCGCTACAGTCTGGAACCGCGCGATCGCTACGGTCGCAGGTTCGAATCCTGCCTCGGGCATGGATGTGTGTGATGTCCTTAGGTTGGTTAGGTTTAAGTAGTTCTAAGCTCTAGGGGACTGGTGACCTCAGAAGTTACGTGCCACAGACGCCGCGCTTCATCATTACAACAAACAACACCAGAGCGACTTCGCCGCCCCCGGTGTCCCCTGCTGCACTGTATGTTGGCCGGTCAAAACTCAGACCATCATCAGTGTGTGTGGTCTGGTGGCTAGCGTTGCTGCCTCTGGATCACTCGGTCCCGGGTTCCACTCCCGGCGGGGTTGGGCATTTTCTCTGCCCGCGGACTGGATGTTTGTGTTGTCTTCCTCATTTCATCATCATAATCATCATCATTCGTGAGAGTGGCTAGAATGGGCTGTGTAAAAGTTGGGACTTTGTACCAGTACTGATGACCGCGCAGTTGAGAGCCCCACAAACTCATCATCATCATCAGCAGCAGCAGCAGCAGCAGCAGCATTATCATCACAACCAGTGTCGGTCAGCCAGAGTCCTGCGCGTCAGCCAGCCATGTGTCAATTGCCAGCCCACAGCACTGGGCGGCTCATTCCGCCACAGCCCACAGCACGGGCGTGCTAAGCTGTGACGTCTATCACATCTAAGGTGATTCCTAACTGCGTGCAAAAATGTAACATGGAGAATGCTCCACTGAAGAACCAAAGGTAGCGAACCTGAGGTCGGAGAAGCCAGCTTAAGGAGATATGCAAGCAAACTTGTCTACCACTTTGTCTAACATTACTCTTCTCCAGCTTATTTACAACTAACGTGCGAACAAGTTCAGACGTACTATGCTGTTTATTTAGACGTACATTCGTTATTTCCCGCAAGGAAACTAGGAAGATGCTGCTTTTACTTTAGGCTAGTTCTCCGTAAGGTGGCTCTGTTGCATTGTGTTTACATTGTCCTGTGACAGAAGTTGCTATGACTCAACGACAGACCCATTCATTACTCACTGCTATTCAGAGACGTACAGTGTAATACGATGGAGCAGTACCGGTACAGTTTTTCAGAACTTACTGACATGCAATTTGTGTATGAAGAAGTACGTTGTTGCTCTCGCTGCTGAAAGACTCTACAGGGAAAGATTAGAAAGTAATGTCAAATGGCTCTGAGCACTATGCGACTTAACTTCTGAGGTCATCAGTCGCGTAGAACTTAGAACTAATTAAACCTAACTAAGCTAGGGATATCACACACATCCATGCCCGAGGCAGGATTCGAACCTGCGACCGTGCCGGTCGCTCGGTTCCAGACTGTAGCGCCTAGAACCACACGGCCACTCCGGCCGGCAAAAGTACTGTCATTTTTATTCTTATCACCTCCTTAAAATCGCTTCTTCGACTTTAGGTTACCTACCTCAAACTGTTCACTGGAGCATCCTTCATGTTCTGTTAAATTTTTGCACGCTCTTATGGAAACACCCTGAATGCATCCCGCCCTGCGTACTAAGTGCTGCGTCTCTCAGCGAACGATTTTCCCAAGTTCCGAGAAAAGTGATTAACAAGGGACCGAAACATTTCTCTGTGTTAAAAGAATTTCGTTGTACAATGAACCGGCGAAATAAATGCCCAAGAATATAATCCAAGTAATTTCTTGAAATATTAGTTGCTGCTAAAATATACACATTCAGTTAATAATCCGTCTCATTGCAGACGTTTGTTCACATTTTGAATATCTTCATTTTAAGCGGTATATTGGGTCTTTGTTTATACATTTTTCGGCCATTAAACACGTAAATTGGATTCTGACACACGATCACTTTCGGTAAAGCAGAATCGAATTCGAAAACTAACTGAGCCTTCCCAAAAGCAGTATTGCTTATTTTGTTCAGACAAACCAAATAAATAAGAACAAAAATTACTGGTGTTGATACGACTTCATAAAATGTTGTTGTTGTTATGGTCTTCAGTCCTGAGACTGGTTTGATGCAGCTCTCCATGCTACTTTATCCCGTGCAAGCTTCTTCATCTCCCAGTTCCTACCGCAACCTTCATCCTACTGAATCTGCTTAGTGTATTCATCTCTTGGTCTCCCTCTACGATTTTTACCCTCCACGCTGCCCTCCAATGCTAAATTGGTGATCCCTTGATGCCTCGGAACATGTCCTACCAACCGATCCCTTCTTCTAGTCAAGTTGTGCCACAAACTCCTCTTCTCCCCAATCCTATTCAATACTTCCTCATTAGTTATGTGATCTACCCATCTAATCTTCAGCATTCTTCTGTAGCACCACATTTCAAAAGCTTCTATTCTCTTCTTGTCCAAACTATTTATCGTCCATGTTTCACTTCCATACATGGCTACACTCCATACAAATACTTTCAAAAATGACTTCCTGACACCTAAATCTATACTCGATGTTAACAAATTTCTCTTCTTCAGAAACGCTTTCCTTGCCATTGCCAGACATTTTATATCCTCTCTACTTCGACTATCATCAGTTATTTTGCTCCCCAAATAGCAAAACTCCTTTACTACTTTAAGTGTCTCATTTCCTAATCTAATTCCCTCGGCATCACCCGACTTCATTCGACTACATTCCATTATCCTCGTTTTGCTTTTGTTGATTTTCATCTTATACCCTCCTTTCAAGACACTATCCATTCCGTTGCATAAAATAGGTAGTGAATATCTGAGAAGCGGGTTATTGTAATCAAGCGTTGTCATGTTACGCGATTTCCACTGCACTACCTTCAAAACATGTCGTCTTGGAGTGAGATAAAACTACCAACATAGTGTCTAAAACGTAGTAATAATTCCCAAAGAATCAGTTTCGTTCGTGCCGCTACAATAAATCGACAGTAATTTGACAGTCTACATAAATAAAAGCTAATTGACAAACAGATACAAGAATCGACAACCGATTTACGGATAACATAGAACAAAAACGTGGTGTACAAAAATATTTAGAGCATACTCTTCCATTCATCTTCTTGGGTGCTGGAATTGGTGTGAAGAAACAGAAGAGCGGTAACATTGGCGGGATGCAGGAAGTGACTGTCATCAGATTCGAATGACACCCGCAGAACTAAAATATATCTCTGATCCAAAGCTGTACGACTGTACACAAATTTTTTCTTGCAATTTCCTGGAGTACCGGAAACTTTTATGTTTTCGTTGTAACTAGAAGCTGCATTTTCGACTGACCCGCCTCGGCTCGCTTACGGCCGCCCGATTGCCTAAGCAGGCGGAGGTCGGTGGAGTTGTGTTGGTCGGCAGTATTTGGGCCTAATGCCGTAGCAGCCGGTATCCCTGGACTGAGGGAGCTCATTTTCTGGTGCTGTCCCTTCTGCCTTTTTGGCTGAGGTACTCGTAACTTGATTGACATTCGTGATCCCGCGTTGAAGTTTCTGCCGCTACGCTGGATTCCCTGTGGTTCTTCGTCACTCTGTCTCAAGTATTAAATTTACTTTCTTATACCTCTGTTTGAAATGATCTGAGTGTTTAAAATCTCTTGTAATTGCAATTGGTTCTGTGTCTGCTTATGTTCTCATTCGGGCAATAGATTGTCAAACGTTCTAGGCTGCCACGTCTGTTTAGTGGCCACTGAGGTCAAAATTGAATCTTATTTGTACTGAAAGTTGTTGCTTCCCTGACTGAAGTAACGACTATAACATTACCTAGGGCTGTGGTAAGGAAACGCTAGCGGCCCAGTCAATCTTGGCTCACTTGAATATTTACGTTCCATAACTCTGGTGGGATTTCGCCCCCTTTCAAAAAAATTAATATTCATCGTTCTAAATACAATTATTGTTGTAGTTGAGTGTTAGATCTCAAGATTTACCTGTTACCCTCAAGTCAGTTTAGATAATGTGTGAGAGTGGGCCTGCGATTTCTTGCTATTACATTATTTGTTGTTACATTTTATTGTAAAATTGTAATATTCTTGTTGTAATACGTAAGTCATGGTCGGGGCTTGGGGCCACGCTGACATTGAAATTCCTGTCTTGGTTTGAACATTTTCATATGTTCCATGATTATTAGGTATGAATTACGTGCGCGCTTGTTTTCTCCCGGCTTTTCGAGCTGTTCTTAGCGTTTGGAGGCGCTGTCCCGGTGTGTTATTTGTTACCGACCCGTTCGTCGGGCGTAGCCTGCGCGCGTCAGCTGTGTACGGGCGTGCGTGTAGCCCCTGTGACGTGCCGGCCTCCTGGCTTGCTACGGCAACGCTCATAAGTTTTCTATCTCGTAGGAATCGAGCGTTAATTTTACATAAAGTGCCCGTTACTCTAAACCATCTTACGCAGACCTGGCCTGCCGTACCTGCCCCTTCCAAGTTTCTCGGTGTCTGGTTTTAACGTAATAGTTTCAATATTGGTGTAACGTTCAATTTTTTAGACGGTATTTTATTATTTTTCACGTCAGTATCTTGATAATCCCCCTAGTGACATCCCTGATTGAGGAAATATTGGATATTTGCATTGAGAGTTGTTCCTGTGCTCCTTGCATAAAATATCAGTACTTAACGGGCCTCAGCAAGTCAGATACCATACTTGTGAGTTATATCCATAAATTTAAAGCAACCCGTTCGACCAGCCAAATGGAATTCTAATCTTTAGAATCATTGCTGTCGTTGTTTACCCAGCGCTAAGCGCATGTTTGAGCTATATTGCTTGTTAGTCAAATAAATGGTTCAAATGGCTCTGAGCACTATGGGACTTAACATCTATGGTCATCAGTCCCCTAGAACTTAGAACTACTTAAACCTAACTAACCTAAAGACATCACACAACACCCAGTCATCACGAGGCAGAGAAATGCTTGTTAGTCCTTCCTAAATTGGTTCATTTCATTAAAGTAACTAATCAATCATAAACCGGTTTGACTAAAGAAATTTTGGAGTAACTGCCTGAATGCCTATCCTTAATTGTTTTATCTAACTTCCTGCTGAAATTTACATATAAACTCTGTTGCTGGCGCAAATTATTGTCACTCATTAGTTGCGCCTTCTTAATTACGTCCATTGCGAGCAGCTATTATCATTTTTATTTTATTAGTGATCTTAGTATCTGTACAATAACACGGCTGAACTTTAATGAAGTAACAATTGACTTGTGAAAGATAGCTTGCACCTTCCCATGCCCGTTTAGTTGTTTCTTTATCCTGGGGCGTCCACTGCTGCTTCGTGACCGATTGGTAATTCTTGTCCAAGTACATATCTGAATCATGTGTGTCTGAGTCACTGCTGTCAGTATCCGCTCACAGAGCAAACTTCCGTACTTTCGTTGGTGGCAGTGGTAGTACTATACGAGAATCTGTTGACTACATTGTTTCTTCGATTGTTTACTTGCCTCTTTCACCGTAAGGCACTTCACCTGTTAATAAAACAACAGAGACTTTTAAAAAAAGGTTTGAAAAACCAGCAGAATGTGAAAGTACTAATGAAAATTGAAGCAAATGTTGCGCTCTTAAAAACATTTGAATTATTTTGTAGCCTTTCAAAACTTCGCCAAAGTCGCTCTCAAAGTCCACCTGGACAGCCTGATAAAGTTACATAGATTTCGTTAACCTTCACGTGAGAATATTCCCGAGGTGGCCATCTGTCCTGCGCCTAAAGTTGGTTTCGTTTGGTAGACGGCTCTTCTGGGGGGAGCATCCATTTGTGACCAGTCATTCGCAGTTATTTACCTAGCAGCCACTGAATTGTATGCCTTACCTCTCCCATGACTTAATGCCTCTGAGATCCAGATAGAATTTTCAGATGGCGAAAATATGCCCAGGAAAGTAGGCAGCTCGTGGTGGCTCTCAATTATTATCCTTCCCTGTACATAATTTAAGGTGGATCCACAAAAAGTTTATTTCCGAAGCATCTACGTCCTGAGGTTCTTCAATTAAGCGTTTCAGGAGCTTCATTTCACATAGGAGCAGGAGGAGAATGTAGCCGATTTCTCAGTTTCTAGTTCTTTTGAGGCCTCCTTGAAGGGCTGCAGGAAAATTCCTGCTTGTAAATTCCTGTAGTAATTTACATACTAACATATGCCAGCTTAATATTAAGGTACTACAGCATGTATACGTTCAGAAGAGAAATCAGTTCGTCCATCAGCGTGACGTCAGTGCCTCGTGGTCTCTCTATTTCTCCTTTCACAGAGTCTTTTCACACAATGCTGAGTATTGCCTTTCGACCGATTCAAGCATGGTCAGTCACATGTTCCAACGCGTATCTTTCGACTGCTCCAGAGTTCTGTCAAGGCTGTGAACAAGGCCACTTTGCTTTATATATATCATTAGTTCCTTCGCCCCATCCAGAGCAAAATGATTTGCGGGCAACTGGATGATTTTTTTTGACCCGCCACGAATTCCTCTCCTGCGCCAACGTCTTCGTCTCAAAGTACGACATTAAACCTATGTCTTCAATTATTTTCTGGATGTATTCCAATCTGTATCTTCCTCTACAGTTTTCGCCATTTACAGTTCCCTACAGTACCATGGAAATCATTACATTATGTATTTACAGATGTTCTACCATCCTGTCTCTTCTCCTTGCAGTGTCTTCCACATATTCCTTTCCTCTGGGATTCTGCGCAGAATCTCCTCATTCCTCACCTTATCAGTCCACATAATTTTCAAATTTGTCTGTAGCACCACATCTCAAATGCTTCGTCGATTCTCTTCTGTTTCGGTTTTCCCAAAGCAGTCCATGTTTCACTACCATACAATGCTGTACTCCAGACGTACACTCTCAGAAATTACTTCCTCAAATTAAGGCTGACATTTGATATTAGTAGACTTCTCTTGGCCAGAAATGCCTTTTTGCCATAGTTAGCCTGCTTTTGATGTCCTCCTTGCTCCGTCCGTCATTGGTCATTTTACTGCCTAGGTAGCAGAATTCCTTAACTTCATCTACTTCGTGATCATCAATCCTCATAAGTTTCTCGCTGTTCTCATTTCTACTGCTTCTCATTACTTTCGTCTTTCTTAGATTTACTCTCAGTCCATACTGTGTACTCATTAGACCATTCCGTTCAGCAGATCATGTAATTCTTCTTCGCTTTCACTCAGGATAGCAATGTCATCAGCGAATCGAATCATTGAATTTTATTCCACTCCTGAACCTTTCTTCTTTTTCCATCATTGCTTCCTCGATGTAAAGATTGAACAGTAGGGGTGAAAGGCTACATCCTTATCTTACGCCCTTTTTAATACGAGCACTTCGTTCTTGGTCGTCCACTCTTATTATTCCGTCTTGGCTGTTGTACATATTGTATACGACCTGTCTCTCCCTACAGCTTACCTCTACTTTTTACAGAATTTCGAACATCTTGCACCATTTTACATCGACAAATCCTATGAACGTGTCTTGATTTTTCTTTACTCATACTTCCATTATTAACTGCAACGTCAGAATTGCCTCTCTCGTGCGTCTCCCGTGCATCTCTCATGCCTTTACCTTTCTTAAAGCGAAACTGATCGTCATCTAGAGCATTCTCAATTTTCTTCTCCGTTCTTCTGTATATTAGTCTTGTAAGCAACTTTAATTCATTAGCTGTTAAACTGATTTTGCGATAATTCTCGCACTTGTTAGCTCTTTCCGTCTTCGGAATTGTGTGGATGATGCTTTTCTGAAAGTCAGATGGTAAGTCACCAGACTAATACATCCTTCACACCAATGTGAATGGTCGTTTTGTTGCCACTTACCCCAACGATTTTAGAAATTCTGATGGAATGTTATCTATCCCTTGTGCCTTATCTGATCTTAAGTCCTCCAAATCTCTTTTAAATTCTAATACCGGCTCACCTGTCTATTCTAAATCTACTCCTGTTTCTGCTCCTATCACATCAGCCAAATCTTCCCCTCATAGAGGTTTTCAGTTATTCTTTCCACCTATCCGCTCTCCTCCGCCTTTAATAGTGGAATTCCTGTTGCACTCTTAATGTTATCACTCCAGCTCTTAATGTCATCGAATGTTTTTTGCTTCCCTGTATGTTGAGGCTGTCCTTCCGACAATTTCTTTTTCGATGTCTTCACATTTTTCGTGCAACCGTTTCGTCTTAGCTTCACTGCACTTCCTGCTGAGTTCATTCCTCAGTGACTTGTGTTTCTGTGTTCCTGAGTTTCCCGGAACATTTTTGTACTTCCTCCATTCATCGATCAATTGAAGTGTTTATTCTCTTACCCATGGTTTCTCCACAGTTACATTCTTTGTACCTACGTTTTCCTTCCCAACTTCTGTGCTGGCCCTTTTTAGAGATGTTTATTCCTCTTCAACTGTACTGCCTACTGAGCTATTCGATATTGCTGAATATATAGCCTTAGAGAACTTCAACCGTATATTGTCATTCCTTAGTACTTCCGTATCCCACTTCTTTGCGTATTTTTCCTGCGTATTTTTCCTGATTAATGTCTTAAACTTCAGCCTTCTCTTCATCACTACTAAGCCTTTATTATGATCTGAGTCTATATCTGCTCCTGGGTACACCTTACAATCCAGTATCTTATTTCGGAATCTGTCTGACCATGACGTAATCTAACTGAAATCCTCCCGTATCACTCGGCCTTTTCCAAATACACCTCCTCCTCCTCCTGTGATTCTTGAAAAGGGTATTCGCTATTACTAGCTGAAACTTGTAACAGAATTCAGTTAGTCTTTCTCTTCTCTCATTCCTTGTCCCAAGCCCATATTCTCCTGTAACTTTCTACTCCTTCCCCTACAACTGAATTCCAGTCCCCCATGGCTATTAGATTTTCAGCCCCCATTACATACTGTATTACTCCTTCAATATCCTCATACACTTTCTCTATCTCTTCATCTTCAGCTTTAGACGTCGGCATGTATGTGATTGACCAGTGTATTAGGATGATTTTATAGGCCACCAGCATCCGCAACAAACCTCGCAGAACGTTTCAGAGAAAGTCTTAAGTACATAGGAAATAAAAATCCAAATTATCCGTTAGTTACAGGTGGTGACATGAATCTAGCATCCATTGACTGGGAAAATTACACGTTTATCACAGGGGACAGAATCAATGACTCGTGTGAAGTTATTCTAGGAGCGCTCTCAACATACAACCTTGAGCAATTGGTTAGAAAAATCAGCCCGAGATAGGAACATATTTGATATCTTGGCGACAAACAGACGTGATCTTTTTGAGGAAGTTTATCTAGAACGAGGTATTAGCGACCATCACGTCGTTGTGGCTTCTATGTCAGTGGAAGTTGCAAAAAAACCAAAGGAACAGCGTAGAGTTTTCTTGTTTGGGAAAGCAAATAAAAGTGTCATCAATGAATATCTTCATAGTCAGCTCCAAGCATTCACCGCGGGACACAAAGATATTGAGCATCTTTAGTCGGTATTTAAAGGTATTGTCCACCACGTGCTAGAGAAGCATGTGCCTAGCAAAAATATAGGGGAGGGAAAGGATCCACCTTGGTACAACAAACATATTAGGAAGTTGCTGAGAAAGCGTAGAATTTTGCACAGTCGTTTTAAACGTAGTCACTGCCCCGATGACAAATAGAAATTATGCGAAATGAAAGCAGCTGTCAAAAAGTCAGTGAGAGATTCTTTTAACGAATTCGAAAGCAATATTTTATCTGCAGATTGTAAAAATAACCCCAGAAAATTTTTGTCGTACCAAAAAACTATGAACGCAACAAATAATTCAATACCTTCTCCTGCCTGCATTACGGGTAATGTAACGGATGAAGATGATAAACAGAAGGCCGAAATTCTAAACCTAGCTTTCAAAAACTCGTTTACCGTAGAAGAGTGCAACACCATTCCCCATGCCAGTTATAGAACAAACGCAAGGATGGCTGACATAGTGTTTAGTGTATCTGGGATTGTAAAACAGTTAAGATCCTTAGACGCCAGGAAGGCATCTGGCCCAAACGGCATCCACGTAAGATTATATGTTGACTATGCTACAAATATAGCACCACTCTTATCCATCATCTATCAGAGATCATTGGAACAGCGGAAAGTTCCACGGGACTGGAAGAAGGCCCAGGTCATAGCAATCTATAAAAAGGGTATAAAATCGGATGCACATAATTACCGGCCAGTTTCACTGACATCCATTTGTTGTAGAATCATGGAACATATTTTGTGTTCAGACATAATGACCTTTCTAAACTCTAAGAAGCTTATATGCAGAAACCAGCACGGTTTTAGGAAACAGCGGTCATGCGAGACACAACTGGCCCTCTTGGTGCACGATATACAACAGGCTCTAGATACCGGCTCCCAGGCTCGACTCTCGAAAGGCGTTCGACTCAGTTCCGCACAGTCGCTTGTTCCAAGAAGTGCGCGCTTACGGTCTATCCGATGACATATACGGTTGTATAGAAAGTTTTCTGACAGACAGAGAGCATTATGTCGTCCTGAATGGGGTGACTTTAACAGAAACAAGCGTTACTTCAGGTGTGTCCCAGGGCAGCGTAATAGGTCCGCTGCTTTTTACGATTTACGAAAACGAGCTGGTTGATGGTATTGACAGCGACATTACACTGTTTGCCGCTGATGCTGTAGTCCACAGGAAAGTAGTATCACACGAAAGTTGTGAACGAATCAATGAGGATTTGCAGAAAATTACTGCGTGGTGTAATGGCTGGCAGTTATCTCTCAATATTAGTAAGTGTAACCTACTGCGTATAACAAGGCGAAAATTCCCATTTATGTACGAGTACAAAATAAATGCCCAGTCTTTGGAAGCGGCAACATCCGTCAAGTATCTGGGCGTGACTATTCGAAATGGTCTCAAATGGAATGATCAGGTTACACAAGTAACGGGCAAGGAGAACTCTAGATTGCGGTTTATTGGTAGAATCCTGAAGCGATGCAGTCCTTCAATAAAGGAAATTGCTTAGAATACGTTAGTTCGTCCAGTATTATTGTTCGTCCGTATGCGACCCTTACCGGTTGGGTCTGACTCAAGAGATTGAGAAGGTCCAAAGAAGAGCGGCAAGATTCGTGACTGTTACATTTAGCCATCGCGAGAGCGTTAAAAATCTCATAGAATGTTTGAAGTGGGACACACTTGCACATAGACGACGCGGCAAACGGAAGGGGCTGCTCACTAAATTCCGTAATCCGATCTTCGCCGAGGATGTAGAGGATACATTATTACCACCAACTTTCAAATCGCGCAATGATAGCCATTCAGAGATAAGGGAAATTAGAGCTCGTACTGAGGCGTTCAGACAATCGTTTTCCCCCTCGCGCGATGCGCGACCCGCGAGTGGAACAGAGGGAGCGCGGGAGGGGGGGAGAGGGAGGGGAGGGGGGGCGAATATGACCGGCGCGAATTGTGCCCTCCGCCACACACCGCTTGGTGGCTAGCGGAGTATATATGTAGATACGTAGATGTATATGAATACCTGAACTGTCGTCGTCGTCGTTTAGTCCCCTAGAACTTAGAACTAGTTAAACCTAACTAACCTAAGGACATCACAAACATCCATGCCCGAGGCAGGATTCGAACCTGCGACCGTAGCGGTCTTGCGGTTCCAGACTGCAGCGCCTTTAACCGCACGGCCACTTCGGCCGGCTACACATTACACACTTCTTAGCACCGTGTTCAGCATGTGACAAGAACAGTGTAGTCTACAATATCCATGAAGAGCAGCGACAATATTGACATCCTGATCAGTCGTAAACGGTACATCAGAGACTATACTCGTGAATGCGAAGAGAGATGGTCTCAACAATTCCTTCTTATATTTTTTCCGGTTTTAGTCTCGTCTGGAAATCCTGTCGCAAACGAGACGAATGATGTGAGGTCCCAGTTAACAAACTGTACGTGTCGGATAATGATTTCTCCTTGCAGAACATATCCACAGATCTGTGGTCGCCGAACATTCACCTCTGTTGACGTAATAAATTACCCCGGGCATAATTTAATTCTTAAGGTTTTCCGCTTTTTCTGTGAAGTGAAGTAACGTGAGACAGAGTGAGGAGAGGCGTAATAATATTTGCGGATTGTTTTCCGTAATTCGCTGCAGCGTCAACTAGTGTTTGACGCAGATCCAAAGATCCTTCTCTTACTGTGGCCGAGCGGTTCTAGGCGCTTCAGTTCGGAACCGCGCAGCTGCTACGGTCGCAGGTTCGAATCCTGCCTCGGGCATGGATGTGTGTGATGTCCTTAGGTTAACTAGGTTTAAGTAGTTCTAAGTCTAGGGGACTGATGATCTCAGATGTTAAGTCCCATAGTGCTTAGAGCCGTTTGAACCATTTGATCCTTCTCTTCCAATTGCCTCGAGCACACATGAACACGGAGTTGTCTGTAATCTTGTTTTAAGCAGGTTTGGGAAGGCGTTTTTGGTGGGCATATGCCGTTTGTTTGTTAGGCACACACTAATGGAGTGAAATATGCTGTCAGATTACCCTTTCGCGTGAACGTTCACTGCCTTCCACACGATAAACGTACACTGATCAAAAGAAGTTCTGCGTCATCTCAGTTCCGAGAGTTCTGGACCATTCACAGAAAATAGCAATAGAGATCGACACAAATATCATTTCCGCCCTTTCTGTAGCTCATGAAAACCATACATTGCATGTTGTACCACCATACAGCGAGACCTTCAGAGGTGGTGGTCCAGATTGCTGTACACACCGGTACCTCTAATACCCAGTAGCATGTATTGATGCATGCCTGTATTTGTTGTGGCATAGTAAATGTTCAAATGTGTGTGAAATCTTATGGGACTTAACTGCTAAGGTCATCAGTCCCTAAGCTTACACGCTACTTAACCTAAATTATTCTAAGGACAAACACACACACACACCCAGGCCCGAGGGAGGACTCGAACCTCCGCCGGGACCAGCTGCTCAGTCCATGGCTGCAGCGCCCTAGACCGCTCGGCTAATCCCGCGCGGCTGTGGCATAGTAACCACAAGTTCATCGACGCACTGCTGGTCCAGATTGTCCCACTCCTCAACGGCGATCCGGCGTCGGTCCCTCAGAGCGGTAGGTGGGCCACGTCGTCCATAGAGCCCTTTTCAGTCTATCCCAGGCATGTTGGATAGGGTTTATGGCTGGGGAATATCCTGGCCACTCCAGTCGAGCGATCTCGTTATCTTGAAGGAAATCATTCACAAGATACGCATCATGGGGACGCGAATTGCCGTCCATGAAGACGAATGCCTCGCCAATATGCTGCCGATATGGTTGCACTATCGGTCGCAGGATGGCATTCACGTATCGTACAGTCGCTACGGCGCCTTCCATGACCGCCAGCGGCGTACATCGGCCCCCCATAATGCCACCCCAAAACAGCAGAGAACCGCCACCTTGCCGCATTCACTGGACACTGTGTCTAAGGTGATCAGCCTCACCGGGTTGCCTCCAAACACGTCTCCGAGGATTGTCTGGTAGAAGATATATTCGGCACTCATCGGTAGAAAGAACGTGATGCTAATCCTGAGCAGTCCATTCGGAATGTTGTTGGGCCCATCTGTACCGCGCTGCATGGTGTCGTGGTTGCAAAGATGGACCTCGCCATTGATGTCGGAAGTGTGCATCATGCAGCACAGTTTGAGTCGTAACACGACGTCCTGTGGATGCACGAAAAGCATTATTAAATATGGTGGCGTGGCTGTCAGGGTTGCTTCGAGCCATAATCCGTAGGTAGCGGTCATCCACTGCAGTAGTAGCCCTTGGGCGGCCTGAACGAGGCATGTCGTCGACAGTTCCTGTCTCTGTGTATCTCCTCCATGTCCGAGCAACATCGCTTTGGTTCACTCCGAGACGCCTAGACACTTCCCTTGTTGAGAGCTCTTCCTGGCACAAAGTAAGAATGCGGACGCGATCGACCCGCTGTATTGACCCTCTAGGTACGGTTGAACTACAGACAACACGTGCCGTTTACCTCCTTCCTGGTGGAATGATTGGAACTGATCGGCTGTCGGACACCCTCCGTCTAATAAGCGCTGCTCATGCATGATTGTTTAAATCTTTGAGAGGGTTCTATGACATCATTGAACAGTCAAGGGGACTGTGTCTGTGATACAATATCCGTAGTCAACGTCTATCTTCAGTTCTGGGAACCGGGGTGATGCAAAACTTTTTTTGGTGTGTGTAGTTAATATCGTTGCCGTCATCATTTTCTATGGGCTTAAACAATGGTCTAATTGAGCTGCTGAGATTTGGATCCGAACCTATGGTTCTGTAGTCGCCAGCCATTAGTGTGTGTCTTATTACTCGTTTTCTGCACATATTTTCCCTTCTTTTCGAACCACCTGCGATTTCTGCACGCATTTCTCATAGAAAGAAAAACGTGAAGCTCTGTTTATGTAAGTATTATTCCATCATTTCATTAGACAAATAATAAGAGAAAGTGTTTTTACAAATCACTAAATACCAAGTTTTGTAAACAATTTCCTACAATTTATTAACGATTCGCGCCTCATTTGTTTGCCTCCATAATGATAGGATTGCTATTAATTGTGTTGCAGCAGCTACACCCCAGAGGTACGAAGAGACTGTTTTAATATGAAGACCGTGCAGTGTTGTTCAAATGCTGTCAGCCTGGTTATAAAGAATGTTTTAAAAAACGTAAATATAACGCATGAATATGGATGAGGCGATTAGTGTCACTAGGGATGGCGGTAACGTTGCCGATGTGAGGGAAAACGGCAACGGATTTAAAAGCAATACGTTGCATAATACAGAATGGCAGTTTTTGACGAGTTTTTCTCGAAAGGTAAATAAGAGTGGCATTCTGCTTTGATATAAACTCCAAAATGAGACTGCAGAGTTTCAGACGTAGCTGTGGGTAAGAAGACAGAGATGATAGTACGTATATGTCTGATCCCGATTTAGACTGGTCGTGAAACAATATGAAAATACATGGGAGAAACATAGCCTTAGAGGAACATATGGAAAATCGCCAAAAGAGAGGGAACACGTTATTATACGAAGCAATAGAAACAGTTTTATAATTGAATGACGGTTGCAGATGCATCTAACGAAATTAAAAATAAACCTGCGGTGTAGGAGGAAGAGAAGTGGACACGCACTCGGATATGTTTGTCGATGTTTCGATGCACAATCAATAAAAATAATTTCCTCTGATAAATACCGACACAAGTCTCAGGAGACTTCTCAGTTAACAAATAAAGTCAAAATAATATCTTTGGCTCTCTGTATCCAGTAGTGAATTGATCGACGTATTTCCCTGACCTAACGCATTTGCCACAATATTTTTTTAAACAAAGAATTTTTGAACGTATGTCGACTCGACTTCCCTAACTACAACCTTGAGCAACTTCTACTATAGACTTGCGGTATTCTATGCTATATTTCATATGTTACAGAGTTTCAGGGAGAGCATAAAGGAACAATTGACAGCAGTGGGGGAAAGAAGTACAGTAGAAGAAGAATGGGTAGCTCTGAAGGATGAAGTAGTGAAGGCAGCAGAGGATCAAGTAGGTAAAAAGACGAGGGCTAGTAGAAATCCTTGGGTGACAGCAGAAATATTGAATTTAATTGACGAAAGGAGAAAATATAAAAACGCAGTAAATGAAGCAGGCAAAAAGGAATACAAACGTCTCAAAAATGAGATCGACAGGAAGTGCAAAATGGCTAAGCAGGGATGGCTAGAGGGCAAATGTAAGGATGTAGAGGCTTATCTCACTAGGGGTAAGATAGATACTGCCTAGAGGTAAATTAAAGAGACGTTTGGAGAAAAGAGAACCACTTGTATGAATATCAAGAGCTCAGATGTAAACCCAGTTCTAAGCAAAGAAGGGAAAGCAGAACGGTGGAAGGAGTATATAGAGGGTCTATACAGGGGCGATGTACTTGAGGGCAATGTTATAGAGATGGAAGAGGATGTAGATGAAGATGAAATGGGAGACACCATACTGCTTGAAGAGTTTGATAGAGCACTGAAAGACCTGGCCCCGGGAATAGACAACATTCCATCAAAAATACTGACGGCCTTAGGAGAGCCAGTCCTGACAAAACTCTACCATCTGGTGAGCAAAATGTATGAGACAGGCGAAATACCCTCAGACTTCAAGAAGAATATAATAATTTCAATCCCAAAGGAAGCAGGCGTTGACAGATGTGAAAATTACCGAACTATCAGTTTAATAAGTCACAGCTGCAAAATACTAACGCGAATTCTTTACAGACGAATGGAAAAACTGATGGAAGCCGACCTCGGGGAAGATAAGTTTGGATTCCTGAGAAATGTTAGAACACATGAGGCAATACTGACCCTACGACTTATCTTAGAAGAAAGATTAAGGAAAGGCAAACCTACGTTTCTAGCATTTGTAGATTTAGAGAAAGCTTTTGACAATGTTGACTGGAATACTCTCTTTCAAATTCTAAAGGTGGCAGGGGTAAAATACAGGGAGCGAAAGGCTATTTACAATTTGTACAACAACCAGATGGCAGTTATAAGAGTCGAGGGGCATGAAAGGGAAGCAGTGGTTGGGAAGGGAGTAAGACAGGGTTGTAGCCTCTCCCCAATGTTATTCAATCTGTATATTGAGCAAGCAGTAAAGGAAACAAAAGAAAAATTCGGAGTAGGTATTAAAATCCATGGAGAGGAAATAAAAACTTTGAGGTTCGCCGATGACATTGTAATTCTGTCAGAGACAGCAAAGGACTTGGAAGGGCAGTTGAATGGAATGGACAGTGTCTTGAAAGGAGGTTATAAGATGAACATCAACAAAAGCAAAACGTGGATAATGGAATGTAGTCGAATTAAATCGGGTGATGCTGAGGGAATTAGATTAGGAAATGAGACACTTAAAGTAGTAAAGGAGTTTTGCTATTTGGGGAGAAAAATAACTGATGATGGTCAAAGTAGAGAGGATATAAAATGTAGACTGGCAATGGGAAGGAAAGCGTTTCTGAAGAAGAGAAATTTGGTAACATCGAGTATAGATTTAAGTGTCAGGACGTCGTTTCTGAAAGTATTTGTATGGAGTGTAGCCATGTATGGAAGTGAAACATAGACGATAAATAGTTTCGACAAGAAGAGAATAGAAGCTTTTGAAATGTGGTGCTACAGAAGAATGCTGAAGATTAGATGGGTAGATCACATAACTAATGAGGAAGTATTGAATAGGATTGGGGAGAAGAGGAGTTTGTGGCACAACTTGACTAGAAGAAGCGATCGGTTGGTAGGACATGTTCTGAGGCATCAAGGGATCACAAATTTAGCATTGGAGGGCAGCGTGGAGGGTAAAAATCGTAGAGGGAGACCAAGAGATGAATACACTAAGCAGATTCAGAAGGATGTAGGTTGCAGTAAGTACTGGGAGATGAAGAAACTTGCACAGGATAGGGTAGGATGGAGAGCTGCATCAAACCAGTCTCAGGACTGAAGACCACAACAACAACACATAATTAAAATACACATGAAGCCAAACCTCCAACTTTCGCGAATAGAAACAAATATTTGCGTGTTCAGAGCAGCACACTCCAGCAATAGAAACGCAAAGTACTTCTTTTCTTCAATACACGAAAAACAGGACATGAGGATTTCTTACACTTGAGTTCGTCATATATCAACTTCAGAGACTACAAATACTATGCAAAGGTTCAGAAACGTTGGTTTGCTATAGTTCATGAAGAATGTAACAGATAAGTACCGATACAATAAAAATTAAAAAAGCATTACGATATGTCAGCGGTGTGTAGAAGTTGTATTTGCAACGTTCGGGCCGCGCGGAATGGCCGTGCGGTTTGAGGCGCCATGTCACGGACCCCGCGGAGGTTCGAGTCCTCCCGCAGGCCTGTGTGTGTGTGTGTGTGTGTGTGTGTGTGTGTGTGTGTGTTTTGTTCTTAGTATAAGTTAGTTTAAGTAGTGTGTAAGTCTAGGGACCGATGCAGCAGATTGGTCCCTTAGGAACTCACACATTTGAACATTTAAGCAACCTTCGGCGGAGTACGTTGACTGAAAACGTACTTCCTTGCATAGCTGATAACTATACTTTGAAAGGGCACATCACAGCGTGAAATGTAAAAGTATGAAGCAGAAGTACATAAATCAGCGAGAAAATAAAGTATATGTTTCCAGTTCTGCCTAAAAGGTAACGTTACGGGTAAGCACATTTACAATTACTGTCGAGGTGTGCACGCCCTCTTCGCGCTGTGCGGAGCAGCCGGCCCGCCCTCGTGTGTTTCGGCGGTGGCCTGCTCAGCGCGGAGCAGTGCCGTGTCAGCCCTTGGGCCGGACTGATCTGAAGTGACGAGGGGGCTGGCTGCCCCGGCCCGCCGCTGCTGTCACAAGCAGATGGCTCAGCGCGGCCCGTGCCGTGACGTCACGGCCTCGTTTCGGTGGAGACTGCCGAAGCCCAGTGCGGCGCCTGCCCGTGAGATGGGCCGCTCTGCAGGGCCCTGCTCTCACCTGCCATTACGGCAGACGTCGCCTAACGCTCTGCACTGGGTTGCACTAACTGCAACTCTCCACCGCCCTCGCTCCCTGTCTACGCGCTGCCATCTGCTGGATGCCAGAAGGGACACACAGTCTGCTACCCCAGCTCGACGATGTCTGCCTTACAGTAGGCCATACTCCACACTGACCGTTGTAACGCGCTGCTCCTGCTGCTGCTGCTGCTGCTGCTCCTCTGCTGTCGGCTACATCGCGCTCTACATCCCCAGAGTGAACATCAACGAACTCTTGGCTCGATCTGTACTGCAGTACGCATAGCCGGTGACGGCGGCCAACACCTTTAAACAGCTACGCCAGTAACCAAAAGAAATCATGATCGATGGACCATCCAGGCCAGGCTCCAAACCCCAGAGCTTATTCGCCAAGGTGCTGGTCCAACCAGATGTGGCCCGTTCAGCTCCGTACTGTCGACTCCTGAGCAGCCCACCGAATCCAGACAACATTGTCTGCCGTGCCAGTGCGTGACCACTGGTGACTCACCGCAGTCCGCAGCTCGTGGTCGTGCGGTAGCGTTCTCGCTACCCGCGCCCGGGTTCCCGGGTTCGATTCCCGGCGGGGTCAGGGATTTTCTCTGCCTCGTGATGACTGGGTGTTTTGTGATGTCCTTCGGTTAGTTAGGTTTAAGTAGTTCTACATTCTAGGGGACTGATGACCATAGATGTTAAGTCCCATAGTGCTCAGAGCCATTTGAACCATTTTTTGTCTCACCGTAGTATTGAGAGCCGTTTTCACACTGCGTTCCCGATGCTTACTTCTGTATGATGCGTCCGATTCACCTCCCTCCTTCCAGCTTTCAACCGCTATGCCACACCGTCTCTGAGCTCTCCCTATCACACACGTCCTCTGCTGAGTGTCTGACGCGTGCAGGCTTGACCGTGTGGGCAGGAGGGAAGATAAAATTAGAGCGAAATTTCAATTTCACTGCACAGTCATGTTAGTGCGAACAAAAGAGTGAAAATATAATGATTGATGGTCTGTTCTTCTCTTTTAATCGTGTTTCGAAAATTCAACGAGAGAGGAGTGAAACACTCGACCACGATCACATTACCTGCATGCTCAGTAGTTCACCTAAAGTAGTAGTGAGCCTTCAGTGGTGGAGCGGTGCGGTTGAGCTGTTCACTTCCCGTACGCGGAGTCGCGTTTGCGCGTAGTTGCCTACTAACCCTACGACGCTAGTTGAGAGTCAGTCACAGCCAACATAACATGGCACATGACACAAGATCAGTTTTCAACCGGATCATGCACAACCGCGATCTTTTGAGGTAGGACGTTTCAAATGTTACGATGTTAAAATTGATCCACAGGACATAACCGGTATCCACCCCTCTAATACGGGCGGTGTCGTCTGCATAAAGTTAGTCAGTGACGAGATGTGCAGCAGAATCTTGCACGAAAATACGAACCATGTAAAACCCAAACACTCAGATTGACGTATTGGGGTAGTCTCTATCGATCACGCGGTACTTCTGTACGCTACAAGTTTTCGAACTCCCATTCGAAGAACCAATGGACGTCGTCACGAACCTTATGGTGAAGTGGTCAGCCACGTCTCCGAAAAATGGATACCTTTTACAGGATACCCGATCCTCAACGGTCTACGACACATTAAACTTGATTTGACGAAACACGTGCCGTCCTACCTCGTCATCGGCGGCTGGAGGACGATTATTACGAGTATGTACGACGGGCAGCCACGTACTTGCTCCGGTTGCGACTAAGGACGACACGTCAGGTCAGCGTGTCTGCAACGGCGGTGTACCCAGATCCCTACAGATGAAATTGTGACCCTTCCTACGATCACGACCCTCCATCTCAGGTTATGCTCAAAAGGCACGACTACACGTAGATGTCCACCACAGATTCCCAGCCTGTAGTGACGGCCAAGTCTGCGCCAATAGCCGTAGCCGAGATACGCATCAACAGTCGACGGTGTCGCATTGGGACTGAGCTGACGTAGTGTTGGACACCCCGCGATGGATTTCATCCCTTGAGTGTTGCTCCTTTGTCGCTGTCGGTGATCGTGAGGTGAGACCCTGACTTAACGCGCCCTCGTTGCTGACGACCAAGAAGGGTGCAGTGTACAGACTACAAACTAATCGTGTTGCGTCTAGTAACATCAATTCTATGCGGACCCGAACTAAGTTACACTTGCTTCGGGACATGTTGAACGCTACTGTTATCGGTTAACCTTTCTCTCGGAAATATATGTCGACGACTTTCCAGGCATGTACGCCTATGACACATGTATGACCCACGCCTCTCTTACAGTCAGTGGCATTGCCATATTTCTACAGGAAGGAATACTGGGGGACGCTATTCACTATCACACCAGGACTCGAAGAAAGGCGCTCAGAATGTGGGTGCTGGGCACAAGGCTTATCAATATGTATGCACCTTCTGGTATGGACAGGCATCGCAGACGTTCACGGTCTTTTGCAGAGAAATTGTGCCGCTGTTTCAAGGCCACTAAGACTATTTAATTTTCGGGGGCGACTTCAGTTGCATCCTGGCTCCTAGAAACCTGCTCCCTCGACATAATCAATGCCCACAACTCAGGACACGAATCTGAGTGCTGCAGATGGTCGACACTTGCGAGAATATTCACTGTCATCGACCTGGGTTCACACACTCTACGACTCACTCTCCCAGTTGCACTGACGGCGTTTACGTCTCACGTACTCTTGATGCGGAACTGTTGCCTGCCGCCTATTAGGACCACTCGGCCTACATGATATCACACTTTGTCAACAACTGGTGTGGAGAAGCCAGCGTCCTTGAAAATTAAGTCACTCACCTGGCTTACCTGGACTGCCGCCAAGCCGTAGAGGATACCTGACATTCGTGTGAAATCCGTGTTATTGCGTATCCTACGAGGATACGCTGGTGGTTGGCCTCCGCCAGAACAGCGCTACGACGAACGCTGATTAACTATGCTCTACCCGACGGATCTTGGCGTTGACAGAAGCTTGATTCTTACTACAAGGCACTGCAGGACTGTGATACTATGGCGGAATCTCCAGAACGAGAAACAACGATTCGCCTTTCTAAGGCTCATATCATCACCCATACGCGGTAGTCCGTTGGTGCACACAGGATAAGAACGCCGACTATGATCCATGTGCTGGGTGAACGTAAACGACGCCGAAAGTGCTGATGCACTCAGCTGACACGGAAGACGATCGTCGCATCTTCTCACAAAGAGACGTAGACACCGCTTTCCACGCCTCTTATTCCCGGATTTAGTTAGATCAGACTCCTGATCCAACGGCATTAGAAGACGTTTTTCGAAAGACGTATTGCACCATTACCCGGCAATGGAGCCGGCTGTTTTGAAAGACATTTCGAATAGAAAGTACAGACGCGCCACAGGTGAACGTGATCCAGGCAAGTCTCCGGGCACTTACAATTTTACCGGACTATTCAACGTTTATTAGCCACCTGATGGATGGACATGCGTCGCGAACTACAAAAAAATGGTTCAAATGGCTCTGAGCACTATGGGACTCAACTGCTGTGGTCATAAGTCCCCTAGAACTTAGAACTACTTAAACCTAACTAACCTAAGGACAGCACACAACACCCAGCCATCACGAGGCAGAGAAAATCCCTGACCCCGCCGGGAATCGAACCCGGGAACCCGGGCGTGGGAAGCGAGAACGCTACCGCACGACCACGAGATGCGGGCGACGTGAACTACAATTTACATACGTGTCACCCCCTGCGTCCTTCGTGGAGGAGATGATTATCATAATTCAGAATCAGGCCGGTGGCTCACGGAAACAAGATTATCGTCAGCTGACGCTCCTGAAGTAGCGTCAACATCTTTCTCAGACTGTTGGCGGAACACTTATTCCAGACCAAACACTGTGTTACTTCACCACGTCGCCAGGTGGTGATAACGTTCGAGCAGCGCTCAGTGATGAGGCCATGTCGTCTGAAAGTTGCATTGAATCAACTGATTTCGGTGAAGCCTTAGATCGCGTGGGCCATGAGTATTTGAAAGCGGTTTACCGACGTATGCGATACCCGTGGCCATCAGTCACTGTCGTGACTCCTCCGTGGCGATCGTGAACGGACGACCTACGTAGCCTCTCATGATCTTTCAGTCGGTACGCCAAAGGTGCCCTCTGTCTACACTGCTCTAAGCTCCGGCCCTCGGACCGCTATTATTCGGCCTGCGCCAACGATCAACGGGTCTGACGTCTCGAGGTAACACATTACGATTTAAAGCACGTGCTGACGTCAGTGATAGAGCAATGGATTGGATCGCTACATGTGACGTGACTTGGAGTAGTCGTATCAAAGTCCCCAATTCAGTGCCGATGAATATCGGTCTCTGGCTGCCTGTTGACTGTCTCATCCCCCTACAGTTAAGAGATACCATTAAATGTCTCTGCAAGATTCTATGAAACGTCTCGGCACTGATTTCACTGGCGGCATATGACGCACCGCTGCTCATAACTACCGACGACTTTAACAAAATGTTCCGGCAGGGATTGCGTGCAATCAACTAGGGGCACTTAATATCCTCCAAAGGACTCAGTATGTCGACACACATTTGGCTTAATGCAGCCCGCACGTCGCCCAGATACTACCCATGCCGAAGATGTTAGCTCGCCGTATACTAGCGGCTTCTGGGTTTTTTGTTAGTTCAGGTTTACCTCCCAAGATCACATATGAAACTCTCAAACCACCGTGGGATCGGGAAGGGCTTGAGCTTGTCCATGTTTACGACAGTGTAGTTGCTCTATTTGTAAGCAGTAAGTGAAACCGCCATCCGGACAGTTTGACGGGTTTATTGCTAGAAGAGGGGGTGCCGCATTGCCTCACGTGGCGTTCAACAATACAATTTGCGCCCCCCCCTCCTCCCCCCCTTCCACTCTTCTACATCGATATCTTTTAGCTAAATTTCAGTTAGGTCCCATTCACATGATTTGTTTCAAGAAGGCCCTTTAGACTTCTACAATATTTGCAGGAACGACATTGCAAGATCGTCCGTAACCCAAAATATAGATAATATTTCTCCAGTTATTTATGGAGTGCGCTTCAGCGCAGCTGGATCATCACGGGTAGGAGCAGCTAGAATTCAAAGACTATGATAGAACACTTCATTATTAAACGGTGGGCAGTATACGAAGTCATACCTGGATGATTAGGCTGTGGAAGAGTTTTGTCATCACCCTTTGCGCTGTGATAAGTTTGTGCCCCCCTTTTTATTTTTCGTCTTAGCTTAGGAAGGATCCTCGGCTATTTTTATTTCAGGTCCAGTGAAAAATGCAGTACCGGTTACAAGTGGTATGGATTCCACTATCCGATTTTATTTCATAGCTTCCTTATCAACACACTTTGCTTCTTTCTATTTTGCTGTGACAGTAGCAATATACTACGTTCTGTTAGCTTCTGTCATACACTTAGCCCCCGAATTTGATGCAAAAAGTTCACTAGGCAGTTGATCTTTCCTGATAAAACAAAACACACAAAAAAGACAAAATTGCAAACGTACAAGCATAGTTTTCATTTAATGCTGAAGACGATTTTTTTGTATGTTTTGAAAAGGCTTTATTTAAAGGCGATGAAGCCGAGTCGAGAAGCAGAAATAAAAAACAACGAAAAGACAGAAGATACAAAACAAGAAAAATTAAGCATGAAAAGGAAAACTAACCGGTTAAGGCAACCGCTCATGACAAGTGGTAAATCACGGTGCCAGTCCCGGCCTGGCATAAATTAAAAAAAAATAATATTGTAGAAGACTGATCACGACACTCTTTAAATATGCTGGGTGCTACTAAATATCTCCGAAACGACACACGGTACGAAAAAATGTTTTAGGTGAAAAATTAGTATTAGTAAAGGGGTTATCTGTCTGTGCTACAAATGGTCGCCTCCAAACCACCCGTCACGCGTGATCGGGGTCTACGTTTTATCTTCAATGGGAAACACCCATTTTTATTTGCATGTTCGTATTATACGCCAAAAAATACGGATAGTTTACGCAAAATATTGTTTCCCATAGGTGCTAGATGGTGCTCTAATCGACAAATGTCGAGCGTTCCTGCTCTTGCAGTTTAGCTCCGACGCGTTTGAGCTAATTTTCATTTACGATATAAACGTACACCTTTGTGTTCTAACGGTTGATATTTATGTTAGAGATTTATTTTAGTATTGCAAATTAGATTGTGGAATACAATACTCGTATGGTTAGCCGTTTCGATGTCTGTTCAGAAACTACATTCGTCGTGTTCCAGATACAACGACATCCCATCGGGATTCTTGAAATGTGAGTGCCCTTGCCTTTCACCACTAGGGTGCTTGCAGCCTCACCATTAAGCAAAATTACTTTGAACATCCATTACGCCAGGTGAGCTACAACAGTCTCCAGAGATGAGGGGCGCCGACACGTTAGGTGTCGGTGCTTATAAAGGCCCCGGTGCCGCAGTCAGGCGTGGCGCGTGCCGGGGCGCTGAGCCACGGGGCGAGCGTCTGGTGTGAGTGAGTGTTCACATGACGTGTGAGTATCCATGGCAGGTGCGCCTGTCACTGTCACGTCATGGACATTTTACCTTATTGCAGTGGTTGTGGTTTGTGTTCCGGCGGCAGCCGCGTAGCAGTCAGCGCGAGAGATACGGTGGTTGGATGGAAAGACACACCGAAATCACTTACCTGATGGCCGGGCTCGAGGGCGGTCATCGAGATCAACGATTCCGATGGTTTAGGGCTCACCACAAGCAACCCACCACGTTACCCTACTAGTACCTAATGTCAATGTCTAGCCTTATTATTCGTACTTTACGATCTTATTGTAACACTCAAATAACGTTTGAACACGAGTATCAACACAAAGGATTACATCTACATCTTAACTGAAATGTAACGTGCCGTTCTTAACGTTGCAAAAACAGACACTCTAGACTTTTGTCGGTTACATCGCCATCTACTACGAATGGAAAACTGTGGTTTGAGTAAACCGCCCTTATTTTTGGCGCGGATTGCGAACATGCTGTTGTGACTTAGCAAGACAGCCAAGTCACAACGAGAGGAAGCTGAAAGGCACGCGTTAAGCTCACGCAGACTGGCGTGAGGTCTGGAACAGGACAATGTCTTTAGAATTGCAATAAAGTACGAAAATCTTGTAATACTTAACTTTAATCCACATTTGTAGAACATCGCTCTTGATGATACATGCTTCACAATATTAATTATCAAAGGCTATGGCGCCTTGCTAGGTCGTAGGAAAATGACGTAGCTGAAGGCTATGCTAACTATCGTCTCGACAAATGAGAGCGTATTTGTCAGTGATCCCCTTCTGGCAAAGTCGGCTGTACAACTGGGGCGAGTGCCAGGACGTCTCTCTAGACCTGCCGTGTGGTGGTGCTCGGTCTGCTATCACTTACAGTGGCGACACGCGGGTCCGACGTATACTAACGGACCGCGGCCGATTTAAAGGCTACCACCTAGCAAGTGTGGTGTCTGGCGGTGACACCACACATGCAATATAAATATGGAGGAGGTTCCAATTTTAAATACAAAGTTGACCCCGCCCATGCAGGAAGGGTGGTTAGGAGGTGGCCAGTTGTGGCTAAGACACAGGCCCCCTTCACTAATATTAACATTTCACCTAGAACATTTTTTTTCCTACGATACTTAGAGACATTTGGTTTTCCCTGAATGACTATAGATTTCCATGCTCAAAAATAAATATTAATAACACAAACTCTTTCAGTATCTTTTCTTTCCGCAGTCAGATTAAATCGTACGGAAAATACAAACGTCGCATAAATAAACAGTGGATTTGACAGTCGACAGGTACAAATTAATAGCGCAGTTCGGTTACAAAACTTCAGTCGATACATACATCCAAAATTAGGAATATAGAAAAGCCTTGTTTTTCTTTTCTTGCGCCCTTCCATTCCGTGAGGAAGTTTTCAGTGTCGAACTGATAAGGAGGTCGGTACTGGCGCCGTTTGTAGCGGCACGCAAAGTGTGAAAGGGTGGAAGTGACCGTGTCAGATCAGAGGCAGCGTTCATATTGTTTTTGGAACAACAGACTGTGTTCGGGGTTCTCGCCGCTTTCAGCTTCTCTATTACTTTCAGCAGGCAGTGCCCGCAACTCTTACATATTTCAGGAATGATATCTTTGGACCTCCGAAAGCCTGTGTAATTGTAGTCTTTATTTACGACTAGTTTATGTCATAGATCATCATCAGGGTGAACTCAACATCGAAAACGTGACATATACTCGTAAACATAATAAGAAAGTGTTTACGTTCAAAAAACATGTAGGTACAAGAAATAAATTGAACATAGAAGGCCATCAAAAAATTATATCCCGCTGTTAAAACTAATACAGTGTTTGATGCTACCATTGTTAGTAGTAATATTTGAGTTACTGTAAAAGCTCGCTGTCGATAACGGTGACAGTAGTGCTTTCAGTTATATTCCTGCGATGATGTCTCAAATGTAACTGAATGATCAGGAGTTGATGTCTGAAATGTAACTGAATGATCGGGAGAAATCGCGTTTACAATTCATGTGAGGAGTTTGGATTGACCTAGCTGAGCGAAGATTTCTCTCAGTCAAATTATGAATAAAAATATACAGAAATTGCTTTATGGAGTCTCATCAGCTCCGTATTACAGTACAAAGATAATCACATGATAGATAAAAAAGAACATAAACAATTTTCTTCGAAGCTAATTGCGTTGTATTAGTCGCTTAACTTGTTAACAGTGACATTTAAAATTCATATTCAGCATTCTTGTTGAAACCCCACGTAATATTGTAAACTGAGAAGAATTAAAGTGATTTTCAAGCGTAATCAGGATTCTATTTAACAGAACTCGTTATAAGAGGGTTGGAACTTAAATAGTGGAACTATTTATTCACAGCCGATACAAAAGAGTTACGTGTTTGCACCTGTTACTGTCTTTCAAAGTAGTCACCAGCGTGGAACAGACAGTAGACCGCTCCATTCGCATCATCAATAGAGCAGGCTCTGGTAACGGTAAACTACGCCTTCCACATCGCTGGCAACAGGCTCTACACAACGCTGGTGACCACTTTGAAGGACAGTAACAGATGCAAACATGTAACTACTTTGTATCGGTTGTGAATGAGTAGTTGCCACTATTTAAGTTCCCACCCTCGAAAATTAAACATTTTGCTGTCAACTTTCACACTTTATGTAAATATCTTTGATTTGCTCGCTAAGGTTTTGATTTCAGAAGTCAAATATATAAGTGAAAACTGTAGCTGTGTTACGTCATATGAATGTACGTGTGCATTTGCTGCGTGGATATCTTTCAAGAATACTGATTTCGTTGTTTTCATGGGATTCGGTCTGTTTCATGTCTTCAAATGTAACATCAAAGGAAATTAAAGGAAAATACACCAATTAGTAGCTGGGACTGATTTCAGCATACCTTGTCTTTGTATGCGCTCCAGCTAATTATGAAATTTCAGGCTTAATTTTGATATGTAATGTTTAATCTTCGTAATCTTTCTGTAACGCTATTGACGGCCAGACGTGATCTATTGCGTATTACCTTGAGTGCAAGGGTTTCTGACTGGCAATCTTCGTGAGCGGGTGTGCTTTCCGCGTTACTCTATACTCTATTCCGGAGACAGCGTTTCTGTCTAACGGAATTTCTGCTCACAGTGAAACAATGTCGGTTCCAGTATTCATATCCTTTTACACGACCACTGCCTTCCCCGGCACATCTGTTGGCGCAACTATTTGTGAACAAGTGCATGCTCTTGACGTGTAACTTAGAAAATAATGTGGTCTGTGAGTGCGCTGCCAGACTATTCACCCACGTTTGTTTTCCTTCCCCATATTAGGTTGCCTATTACAACTTTGCCGACGACGGCGTTAGATCTGGCGCTAATACCGGGGACGAGCTGTCGAAGTCGGCGCCTCCGGCTAACTTTGTGTGACATCAAAAACAGAAACACACCGCCATTAAGTGCAAATAAACCCAGAATAATTACAATTTTCCAGCACTGGGTTTACTGACCGCATTAATATGGATGCTGCACAAATTAACTGAAAACAAATTTCGGCTCATCGCTGCGCCTACCGAATAATGAAGCCCTGCGCGCCAGTGATGCGTGCAAAAAATTGCGTTCATTTGGGTACCCCATATCGGTTCGACATTTATCAGAAATAAAAATCGCGTCATTTTGCTATTCTGCATCGCTGCCGGCTGTGCAATTTTGAATCGCCGTAATTCAACACAATACAGGGAGCAATTAGCCTAATTTCTACATCACTGCTCTGTCAGCCATTTATCACCTCGGTCAGTTAAAACAGGGCGTTACTATTCTCATTTAAAACTGTATCTAATGACGCGTACAAACTGGCTTGCGGGACAATGCACTGCACAATAACATTTTCGTATGACTGTCGTCGCATGCGCCTAGAAAGGGAAAAATGCACGAACTGAAAATGTCACGGACCACGGACAAATGGTTACTTTAGGCTCGTGTCACTGTTAAGGACTTTCATGAAATCGTTGCCAGTGTCTGAGAAACGGAGTAAATTTCGAAAGTGTGAAAACATCAGCAGTGCATTCCCTCCACAAGAGAACGAATTTCGACATCGTGAGCACCATTTGCCTCCTTCAAATTGCATAAAAATATTGCTCTTGAGTGTGAATTACTCTTCACTAAAATTAAGGGGGGGGGGGTTGTGGTTAGAAAGCTCAGCAAACATCATTATGTCTAGACAATGTGTGTACTGAGGAGATGCTCAATATAAAATCTGCCATACAGTACTAAATACCTATTGATAGTGGTGCCTGGACTCTTCGCACTTATCTTAAACTGTGTCCTTTTAAAAGGTTGCGAGGCAATGGCGCAAGGAACTGACCAGTTTGGTGTTCAGAGTGGTGTCTGCCTGGGATGTAAAGACGAAGTACTGATTGTAGATTGCCTAGTTTTTTCAGATGTCATGGCACTGATTGCTGATTCTCTTGAAACGGCAACAATGCAGCTGAACTGCCTCAGAAAACAGGCAGTGGATAAAACAGAGTTCTTCACCAACATCAAAGAAGCTTCAGAGAGATGTTACTAGGCCAGGGAAACATCAAAGAAGTATCTCTGCCAGTGGATTGAACCCAAATTATCAGAAAAAAACGTCAGTAATCATGAGAGTCAACAAGTTGGAACTAGCCTGTCGACTGACTATGAACAACTACAACAAAAAATGCCTGTCACGAAACCTGAAGCACTACACGTCAGTCATACGACTAGGAGTCCTATATGCCGTGGAATGTATTTCCATGAACCGGAGAGGTCTGATGGAGAAATTGGAAGTCAGAGAGAGGAGAATCCTCAGGAAGATCCTAGGCCCGGTGGAAGAAGATGGGAAATTCAGAAGGCGACATAACTCGGAGCTCTACGAACATATCGAGGGACTGACTGTGCAAGAAAAAGAAGGGTAGGTTTCTATAGCCATGTTGCAAGATTGTCTCCAAACAGATTTACCAACCGTCTGTTAACCTTTTGGAGAAACAAGAAGGTTTGGACCACATGGCTGACGAACTGAAAAGGACAGTAAAGAGCTGGGGTAACAGATCGCCAGAACAGTCTGCGAGACGTATCCTGAAGGAAGTTCGAGGATTTCAGGAGGAGCCCCGAAGGAATTGTATCCCCTGGACAGAAGAAAGGAAGGAGTTTCATCGGCAGAGCATGCGATAATACTCGGCAAAGATCAAAGGCCCAACAGTTGAATAAGCGTGGTCCAAAGTAGGTCCATTCGAAACAAGAAGAAGTGGTGTCCTTTACAGGAATGAAATAGCTTACGGGGCATCTACATATACGCTGTCTGGTCAAAAGTATAAAGAAAGCTCTTAGTGGACATACGAGTAAATATGGGGTGTGTCTAGTTTTCGACTTTACGACGCAGTAAAGTCTGGGGGAAAAAGTTCTATGTGGTGTTTTTGTGTCTGTGGAGGAATGACACAGTATTGTACCTCAAGAGCCGAAATCTCAGAAGGTAGTGTTGTTGAATTCTGAGGTCCGGAGCGAAGTCGACATTCTCTTTCTAAATATGTTCCATTGGATTCAGACGAGACTCTAGGTAGACCGTCCCATTTCAGGACAGTTATTGACCACAAACCATTGCCTCACAGATGCTGCTTTACGACAGGCTGCGCTGTCACGCTAATACAAACAGTCTTCCTCCCCAAACTGTTCCTCTACTGTGCGCAGCACACAATGGTAAACCTAAACCCTTCCACTGGATTATTACATAGGAAATACTGATTCATCAGTCCAAAGCACTCTTTTCTAGTAATGTACTGTACAGTTGCGTAGCTGTTTACACCACCTCAAAGAAAGAGTCGCTTAGCATTGACCGTTACACCGTGTAACTTACTAGGAGCTACGAAACCATTGTAGCTCATGCTTTTTATCTCCCTACACACAGTCATTGCGCTACCTGGACTGCTGGTAGCACTTTGGAACTCACGAGTGATCCCTTTCCTCTGACTTCGTGCGACTTTTGACGACCACCCTCAGCGGTGATCGCTGTCCGTCAGTACACGGGGTCTACTTGGTCTTGGTTTAGCTGTGGTTGTTGCCCTCAAGTTTCCACTTCACAGCCACATCAGCAGCAGCCGATGTGGGAAGTTTCAGAAAGGCTGAGTTGTCCCTGATGTGTCTGTTCCTCAGGTGACTTCCAAGGACTCGTCCGCGTTCGAGCTCTCGACAGACTCAGCCTGCTGTTGCTGAGTTTCTACTGACAACACAGTACTGCCTGCCTCCGTGTATACTGACCGGTCCATCCCTCGGAACATCTGGTGGCTTATTCCGCAGTGCATAGTGCTTTCCGGATATTTGATAAGATACTGCATTACTGCAGCTTTTTCTATTAAATTATTATATCCAGATGCTTCTGCATTTGTCACTGGAGTAACAGCTCCTACTAATTGTTCTTCCATTCTTGCTGGTTCAAAAGGGGTTAAAGAAAAACTATCACATGACATAAAAGGATTACAGTGCTTATCAGCATTAATATTATACCTTTGAATTACATTTTGAGCAGTACTTGTAATAGGAAAAATATCAACATTGGCTACTTTTAGAATTTTGAGAAAACCCAATGTTGGTGTATAAGTATAGTCAACAATAACACTTCCTGTTCGTGCATCTGCATCTACTTCAGAAACACAAGACTGTACACATTTCCAACCCCAATTATGTAAACCCTTATCTTTTGAGCTAGAAACACACGCCGAATTTTTCTGTCTATATGTAAAGGCCAATATTAAGAACTACTGTAGGAGCTTTCATGTCGTTTCTATTAATGGAGATCTGATTCAAGAGCGGGTTTTGGGTATATACTAACAAATTATAAAAATGTATGTATGTATGTATGTTCCACATCTCCTAAACGGCTGGACCGATTTCAGCCTAAATTGGTGCTCACATCATTTAACGTCTGTCTGCAAAGAATCACTGTAAGGGTAAAAAACACCCATTTATAAAAGGGGTGGGAGTACGTGTGAAAAATGAGTGTGGCAAATGTGACGTGAAAACCCATAATTCACTCACCCAGTATTTAAGGCTGAGAGCTAGCAACAAACTTAAAATAAAATTTCAAGCCTTTAAGAACTTTTTCTCACTGACGACACCCCCAAAATGATGAAAAGAATGTTTATACTGTTTATCCATTACTACGTTCTCGCCGTTCATGCAATAAAAATGCCGCCTGGTTCAGATGGCTCTGACCACTATGCGACTTAACTTCTGAGGTCATCAGTCGCCTAGAACTTAGAACTACTTAAACCTAACTAACCTAAGGACGTCACACACATCCATGCCCGAGGCAGGGTTCGAACCTGCGACCGTAGCGGTCACGCGGTTCCAGACTGAAGCGCCTAGAACCGCACGGCCACAACGGCCGGCAAAATTGCCGCCTGATACATGACGTTTTAATGTATTGCTTCTTTACTACTCACTGTATCCGCGACAAATTTTACAGACAGTGTTTTTATATGCCATTGAATGTACCAGAAAAATTACATCATTGCACGACACTTCGTTCAGAAGATACGTCATAAGCAGTGAATGCGTGGCAAAATACGGCATCATGCAAGATGTTTAAATGTATTACTTTATTGCTACTAACTCTATTCACGTATAATTCAGGACGCATAAGGTCTGATACTGAAGTGCGAGGAAAAAACTGCTGCATCACGCATAACGTTTCAATTTATCATGTTTTCGCTACGAATTCTGTTCGCAGCACATTTCGCAGACAGCATCCACATACACCGCTGAATGTACCTAGAAATCTATAACATTGTATCATACATGGTTCAAGATATACGACGCAAATACTGAGCTGCTTGAAAATCTGCCACATCGTGCATGACTTTTTAATTTATCAATTGTTTTTTGCTAACTCTATTCAGAACACATTTCGCAGACAGTAATCACATATACGGCTGGATGTATCTTAAAAATTATTTTATTGTAGAGCACTTCGATGAAGATTTAAGACTTGATAAGCATTAAGACGCGTGAGAATGAAATTGCACGGATACGTATAAGTGAATTACGTGTACAAATACGCGTGAACTATGTTAAATACATGTGAAATACGGGTATATTTGACATGTGCGTAAGAGGACGAAGCGCCTGGTATGAATCTCATCCTAAACGCCTGGAACGATTTCAGTCAAATTTTGTTCAGACATTAGTAACAATCTAGAAAGAAATATTGTAAGTACCACCAGCCTCATGTTGGGGTGAGGTGAGATTGTCGAGAGAGAGAGAGGATGATGAGGAGATGGAAAGATTGAGAGGAGGAAGGTGGAGAAAAGTACACAAATGAGGAGGAGGAGACGGACAAAGAGGAAGGGGAAATGGACAGACACATTGGAGGAAGAGACCGGCAGAGGGATGGGGAAAAGGTGATGAACAGACGGGGAGGAGGAATACGGACAGAGAGAGGGTAGGAAGGAGGAGGTTAACAGAGCAGGTTGTGGGCAGAGAGAGGGAAGCATGGAGACGATGGACGGGGAGAAGGGGGTTGGACGGAGAGAGTAGGAAGGAGAGGTGGATAAAGAAAGAGGGGACAGATAGGAGGAGGAGGAGGAGGAGGACAGAGAGAAGAGAGAGGAGGAGAGGAACAGAGGGAGTGGGAGACGGACTAACAGAAAATTCCAATATATAAATATCTGGGCAACGCCGGGTTTCTTTGCTTGTAACTTATATACTGTATATTTCGTGAATATTGTCTGAGCTATGATGAATTGTGTAGCCTCGCTGCGTTTTTCTGTCTGTATGTTAAGTCTAATCTCAGGAACTTCTCCAGCGATTTTGAAACAGCTTTTAATTAATAGCTAGTCTGATCCCCGAGGAACGTTCGTGTGTATAATCAATAATCCCTGCACCGGACAAGTCGTCTGGATGTAGGTACTCGGTGCCACGTTGGAAAAAAGGGAAGAATGCTTGCTTTTTCCACCAACATTGCGGCGCCAACAGAACGTGATAATCCAGACCAGCATGTTTGGATAGATGCTCCGAAAAACACGAACGCAGCAGATGAAGCTACAGTAAAAACACAAGAGGGAATATGGGTAAGAATTCCTTGGGGCTGAGGCAGGACAGATTAAAAGTAACAAGAGATTCAAGTAGTTTGGCGTGGCTACACTACGGTGTGGCTTAGAAATTAGACTACACTGGAGAATGGTGTAGATAACGCTACTTCTGTAGATTGACGTTTAAAAATGGAAAATTCTGTAACCTACAACAAGACATAAACCCTTTTACAGTTACAGGATTTACTGGTCATCAGACAGTAGTAAAAATTTAATTGCCAGTCCTTGTATCTGAAAAAAGAAATTGAATTGTCAAGGCGATAAAAGAAGTGGTAGGAACTGGTATTGGAAGTATCAGAAATTCAGCATCCACAAGATGAGAATTCTTATCTATCAAAGATTTTATTGTTTCCGAACAACAGTATCGTTCCCTTCAAAGTAGTTTCCCTTCGGCTGCTATACTCAGGCGGAGTCGTTGTTCCCAGTCTTGGTAGCAGCACTCAAAGACTTCAACTGGTAGGGCATTTAACATGTTGGTCACGTTCTTTGAATGTCCTCCAGAGAAAAGAGAAAAACCACAAGGACTCAGATCACGGAGTATGATACAACATGAACGCCTTTTGAGGTAAAAAATTCCGTGACATGGGGTTTTGTGATGGTGCAGCATCCACTTGTCTGCAATATCCGGTCTCACTCGAGTCACCCTATTCCTGGGCCTTTCAGAGACATCTCTGAAAAACAGTTGACAGAACGTCTTCCTTAGGCAATGGGCAACAGCATGTACAAATTTTAAAAAATGCCAAACACCGTGCTATCTGTAGTAACGTTATTTTATTTTCCTCCCGGTTTTGGTTCTTAGGTTCTGAACCATAATCAACGGCGAGAAAGTTATCAGAGAAGCATCACATGCCATACATGATTTAAAATAAGTTGTAGCGCGAAACCATAATTGCCAAGATACTACAAAATCGAAAATTGTAACAACGTAAAATGATTGCGCATTGACACCATATAAGTCAAAGAACTTGAAGATCAAAGATGACACACTGTCACACCTCCTCGACCGATAAAAGCTCGAATGAGAAAATCAGAGGTCAAAATAATGCCTAATTCCGCCGTTCCATTTTAGTAACACACAACGAAAACACAACTTCGCTGATGGCGCTCTCCAAAGCCACATTAGGACGGAACTGAAACTCCGGCTGAGCATCTCGAAGGGATGAACACACCGGTCTGCACAAGTGGAACGCAGCGTTGCTATATTGCTTGCAGTGTTGTCAGTCTCATTAATTTTCTCTCATATGTCGTATCACTGAAATTAGTGACTTTGATAATAACGTAAGCAAGTTTCTAGAGTGCTGCACAAGACATAGATCATGGTAGCGCAGGTATCCGCAGGAAATGTCGAGAGTATCACTCGTAACAGATCACTGGTGACGTAATCTCACAGCAGTGTAGCACGACAAGACAACGAGACTGACAGAGTGCAGCGGGGTGGAGTGATAGCATTATCGGAGTCCTGGTGGAGTGGCGGTGAGCAGACGGCGCCGTGTCTTACCTGCCTGAGGTGGTCACCTGATGGGAACTGACCGCTGCCTGCTCGGACACCATCTGACTCCCCCAGGAGGTAGACTTCCGTGGCAGGCTAAGTACTGTGTAAAGGAAAGTGTGGCCGCCCTATTCCCCTGCGTTTGCCGCCGTCCGCAGTTCAGGATTGGCTGAAACCGCGTCACGTGACATTAGCAGCCACTGCGGGCACAAGCGTTACGTGTGAAGCATAGGAAGTGTTGTGTAATTTCAAAGTCTTAAGTAGAATCATGCCCCAGTGCTGTGATTTTCGTGTTCGTTTCGAGGCGAAAAGGGAGGAAAACTGCACAGAATTACTTCCGAAGGGAGAGATGCAGCAGGGAGAATACTGGTCGCAATGGGAATCGTTGCAGGAACTCGACTTCATTGATTTCTGGCCTTTTGTCTTTGTCTTCTTTTTACATTTCCGTTACCTAGTTTGTAATCCATTGGAACAGCAGAAAAAGTCAGAAGAGCCAATACGATGGTTTAACGGTAATTTAATTACAAAACAGAAATGTTAGAGCTAAAACTGTACGGTACACTCACTGTTCTTCGTTTTATGTGCTAACAGTGGCAAAGTTATCACGACTGGTAAAACATTTGACCTGATTAACTGTACAGTATGGTTTAAACTTACATTTAAGATGCTCACAATAATAAATTGTACTTTGTTCCACACAATATAATGTACAAAAAGAGAAAAAGAAATTTTCACTCGGCAAGTACCGAACCCATGAACTTCCATTCAGTATCCGTTAACGTTACCATGAGACTAATTTTACTGTTGTAACCTGGCCGCTAATCTATATTGTATTAATACGAAAACAGTTGCTACTGTTTCCTGCAGCCTACTTTTGGTAGTAGGCCTAGTTTTATTCGAACACATTTTAAAAAGTATTTTATCATCTAGTACTTTCGTAGTCAATCTCTTAATGTCCTAGACCAATTTGCAGACAAAATTTTATGGGATAGATATGTCAAAAACATAAAGCATGCGTAATCATATAGGCACGTTTATGTTATATTTACTAAGGTGCAGCGCATATCTGTATATTTAAATCCAATGCTTTATATCGTATAACAAGAAAGACATTAGGCGAATTTTCGTAGTAGGCACAAGAAATAAGTCGATATAGAGCTTTAAGTTAGCGATGGATTTTTGCTTGCACTTGCGAACTAATATTGATTGCCTTTCGTCCTGCTGACTATTGGATAGGACCAATTTCAAGCTAATTACGAAAACAGCTGTTCAAACTCGATGCCACAACAAGAACTGTGAAATCTGCTTTCGCTATTAATAAAGGATAGCAGGAAAAAAATTGTTTAATGCTCCCCACGACAAATGATTTTCGACTCATTTAGCTTAAATCTGTTGAGATTTTTTGTTGCTAAATATCCGACATGTTCCGTTTGAAGCCACTGATCAGTTTTAGCAGTGTATTGAGTGCACTTATTTAATATACGTGGCTAAATACGCTGCAGAAGTAAATGCATCATCATCAGCGGCGCAGTGGCAAGTTGGCCGTACTTTCCCTATACGGAGCTTTAGTTACCAGGCGTAGTCAGCGCTGCTTGTGGCGGAGCTGACAAACCCACACTTCACATGGCTTCCGCCATCGTTGCGTCTTCAGTCATTGTCGTGATTCCTTGCATACTAAGAATACAAAATGTCTCCCACAAAGTTCTGTCCCGTGTATTTCTCGCTAAAAAAAAATGGAGTCCAAAGAGAGGAAATGTGGCAATGACAGTGATCACGTGTACGATAAATGTGGTCATTAAATAAGTTACAGCTATGTTGCCCAGCTAGTGCATAAGATTAAGTTCTGTGTTAGACTGCTTGAGTCTGCTAGTTCGATTTCGGGTGTAGATGTAATTTCTTTAATTTCCCAATTTTAGACTGCTTGGTACGGTATCTGGTTTCTTGATCGTTATGCACCAATTACAGCACGCCTTATACAAAAGATGTGACATTTAGTACCAACACAGAAATGAGAGTATAATTGTTTTCATTATTTAACTTTGAAGTGAAAAGATCAGAGAAACGTGACCTAGCGATTTGCTAAAGTTCGGAATTGGAGGGTGGCCAGCCACGAATTCCTCCCCCCCCCCCCCCTCCCCCACTTTCCTCTTTATCAGAGAGCACCACTCGCACTCTACGTCCTCAAATATTTTTCTGGATGTATTCCAATCTGTGTCTTCCTCAGCAGTTTTTACCCTCTGCAGCTCCGTCAAGTTCCATGGAGGTTATTCCCTGATGTAAGACATGTTCTCTCATCCTGTCCGTTGTTCTTGTCAATGTTTTTAGTATGTTAACTTTCTTCGCCGGTTCTTCGGAGAATCTTTTCATTCATTATGGCAGGTAACTTAACTGATTATTCCCCTTCATCAATACTGCTGACATGCCTCACCAAAAATTATGTTCAGCCTGTAAGAAACGTATTTATGGGATACTTATCGTTTAGTAAACGGTGTGTACTTCGGCATTATTGAGTAGATTAAAAGAAAAAAAATCTTCTGAACCCATAAGACGACTCGTTAATTAGAGTATTGTTACTGTGCACATTAATCGCTGCACTATCTGGACAACGTGGTGTGTGTAGGGGGGGGGTTAAGTTTTGCAGACATCGTTAGCCCAGTTTAATATCACCGGTGAAGTGGCAGCCTTGTTCGGACCGAAAAAGTGGTATCTTCCGGTAGGAATCGAGTTTGGAGTGTAAACAATAATATTTTGGATCTTGAAGGTAGGAATCTATTGTTCATTCCAAACAGTACTGATATTTTATACCCTGTGTATATATTTTCAAGTGATGTGATTTCGAAAGCATCTACACGTTCTTTGTTATATTCTTGTGAATGGTGTTACTGAAATCGATATAATTTTAAATACATATAAAAATAAATATAAACGTAGACTACAATTGAAAAATAGAAGCGATACTTGGCAATGTAAAATAATTCTCGATCGATAAAATTACACTTCCCACAATCGCAAAATAAGGACAACACCCTGTGTTTTAAATACAGCGAATATCAAAAAGTATATTCCAAGGCGACGTAGTTGGTAGACAGGTACCATGTGAACTGTGATACTGTTACATGTGACGTGTCACACGGTGGCGCACTCCACAGTCTTACACACACAACGGTAGACTACAACATTGTCTTGTCTTCCGTAGCTTCATACTGCACATACTTCGTAGTCAGTCATGTGGCTATCGTGCAACTGGAATGAAAAATGGCGGTCGTGTATAAAACTGCAGAGTACATCGATATGCTTGTCGTATACGGGAGTGCCCAAAGAACTGCAAGAGAACCTTACTGGCTCTCTGAAGAACGTTATCTAAACTGACGAAACCCAGCCCATATCCTGATTGGTATGCCGGAGAAGCATTTATGTGAAACGGGCAACTTACGTCCTAACGGTCACCACATCGGATTCCCGAGGACACGCCGTAAACCGGGGACTGGACAAGCTGTGCGTCGCATTTTTCAGAGCATCCTTCTGCGCGCAGTGCTACACTTCTGCACTATGAGCGGATTAATGTGATGACTCGAGTTTCCTCTTGCGTCAACTTTTGCCGGTGGCTCTCCGGACAAAGTAGGCAGGAACCCCACTTCCTACGACGTATCCTGTCTTCTGGCGAGTGCACCTTTACCAGGAATGGCAAGTTCAACACCAGAAACAGCTACGTTTGGATGTAAGGAAATCCTTACATGCTTTCTACACTCCTGGAAATTGAAATAAGAACACCGTGAATTCATTGTCCCACGAAGGGGAAACTTTATTGACACATTCCTGGGGTCAGATAAATCACATGATCACACTGACAGAACCACAGGCACATAGACACAGGCAACAGAGCATGCACAATGTCGGCACTAGTACAGTGTATATCCACCTTTCGCAGCAATGCAGGCTGCTATTCTCCCATGGAGACGATCGTAGAGATGCTGGATGTAGTCCTGTGGAACGGCTTGCCATGCCATTTCCACCTGGCGCCTCAGTTGGACCAGCGTTCGTGCTGGACGTGCAGACCGCGTGAGACGACGCTTCATCCAGTCCCAAACATGCTCCATGGGGGACAGATCCGGAGATCTTGCTGGCCAGGGTAGTTGACTTACACCTTCTAGAGCACGTTGGGTGGCACGGGACACATGCGGACGTGCATTGTCCTGTTGGAACAGCAAGTTCCCTTGCCGGTCTAGGAATGGTAGAACGATGGGTTCGATGACGGTTTGGATGTACCGTGCACTATTCAGTGTCCCCTCGACGATCACCAGTGGTGTACGGCCAGTGTAGGAGATCGCTCCCCACACCATGACGCCGGGTGTTGGCCCTGTGTGCCTCGGTCGTATGCAGTCCTGATTGTGGCGCTCACCTGCACGGCGCCAAACACGCATACGACCATCATTGGCACCAAGGCAGAAGCGACTCTCATCGCTGAAGACGACACGTCTCCATTCGTCCCTCCATTCACGCCTGTCGCGACACCACTGGAGGCGGGCTGCACGATGTTGGGGCGTGAGCGGAAGACGGCCTAACGGTGTGCGGGACCGTAGCCCAGCTTCATGGAGACGGTTGCGAATGGTCCTCGCCGATACCCCAGGAGCAACAGTGTCCCTAATTTGCTGGGAAGTGGCGGTGCGGTCCCCTGCGGCACTGCATAGGATCCTACGGTCTTGGCGTGCATCCGTGCGTCGCTGCGGTCCGGTCCCAGGTCGAGGGGCACGTGCACCTTCCGCCGACCACTGGCGACAACATCGATGTACTGTGGAGACCTCACGCCCCACGTGTTGAGCAATTCGGCGGTACGTCCACCCGGCCTCCCGCATGCCCACTATACGCCCTCGCTCAAAGTCCGTCAACTGCACATACGGTTCACGTCCACGCTGTCGCGGCATGCTACCAGTGTTAAAGACTGCGATGGAGCTCCGTATGCCACGGCAAACTGGCTGACACTGACGGCGGCGGTGCACAAATGCTGCGCAGCTAGCGCCATTCGACGGCCAACACCGCGGTTCCTGGTGTGTCCGCTGTGCCGTGCGTGTGATCATTGCTTGTACAGCCCTCTCGCAGTGTCCGGAGCAAGTATGGTGGGTCTGACACACCGGTGTCAATGTGTTCTTTTTTCCATTTCCAGGAGTGTATCTCAGGTTACCAACAGCACTTTGCTGTCAACGTTTGGGCGGGACGCGTTGAACACCAAAAAATGGTTCAAATGGCTCTGAGCACTATGGGACTCAACTGCTGTGGTCATAAGTCCCCTAGAACTTAGAACTACTTAAACCTAACTAACCTAAGGACATCACACACATCCATGCCCGAGGCAGTATTCGAACCTGCGACCGTAGCGGTCGTGCGGTTCCAGACTGAAGCGCCTTTAACCGCGCGGCCACTCCGGCCGGCTCGTTGAACACCACGTCATAGGTACGTACATCTGCCCGCGGGTGTTGATGATCATAATTACTTCTTATTTCTACGGGAAATCTGACCCGAGTTGTCGAACGTGATGCATTTTCTTCCAGCTGCATGGCTCTCCTGCACATTTCAACAATACAAGAGATAAACTGGACCTGACGGCGCTATAGCCGGCATACTGGACCTGCAAGCGCTGAGTGTTCATTTCTGTTATACGAAACATCCGTGGAGCACGAATAAAAGGACATTATAGCGAATGTGGAGGCAGGAATCTGTTTGTTATCATCGCATTCCGCCAGAATATTACGCCAAGCGAAACCACCTACCAGCAATTTGTCTCAGGCGGAAAGGAGGGCACTGAAGGAGATCAATGCGGATAAGAACATTATTGTACTTGCAGCTGATAAAGGAAATGCTACGGCTTTGCTGAACACCGAAGATTATCACAAGAAGACTAGTGACCTTTTGGATCCCACTACGTATAAAAAGCTTCAGAAGGATCCTACAACCAAAATTTTGAGAAATACCAATCAACTGATAAAACAATCTTCTCTTTCTTCGGATGATAAAAAAACAACTCTGCAAAACGGAAGCTTATCCAACCAGACTATATGGACTCCCAAATGTACATAAACCACAGTTCCCGTTGAGACCTATTGTGAGTGCCATAGGATTGTAACCTCTCCCTCACTTATCGACCTTAATGACAGTGAAAAATTAAACCCCGTGTACCTAATGGAAATTTGGGAAAAGCAATCGTCTCCGAAGTTAATCTGTCGGTAAAGAGGGAGGAAAGGGTTACATCTAAATGAAAGGAAAAATGCAAATGAAACTGGTGGAAATTAATTTTGAAATGGGGTAAAGTTAATGAAGAAAGTAAATGTGCGGCCGTTACGTTAACAATTAACTAGCGGTAATTAGATATTTGAGATTTGGGGAAAATTACGGTCGCCAGTCCTATGGACAATTACTATAATAACTGAAAAAGAAAGGTTATTACACATATAATTAGCACTAGAAGCGTGGCAACTGAAGGTTGACACGTGTAGTGTGAAAACTGAAAGTTTGACAGAAGTAATAAATTTCGCTACACTCTGACTTAATTTAGCAAAAGAATTAATAAAACCGGAAAATCGAAAGTTAATTTAGTGACTGAAGTTAATAGTGAGCTTTCTTTCTGAAGCACATCGAAATCCAGCAGAATACGGTTAGCCTTGGACTACCTCAACAATCATTTCAAAAGCAACTTGACTCTACGCAATTTAGAAATAAGAGATTTCACTTTGAACTTGAATTAAATGATTCTGAACAATTAACAATAGTAAAATTTTGTACGTACCAAGCTGAGCTGCATTCACAGGTAAGCTAAAATACGGTAACAAAACTCGCACTCTTAATTTGTGCTTGTGTAATCTAAATATTGTAGCCAGCTATGAATACTTTAACTGATCTTTGAAATTAAAGCAGTGAAATCGAATTATAATGCTTTAATGCTGGCGTTTGAATTTCAACGCACTCGGGTTCATTTCGGAAAAGGAAGGGACCCTGCTTGGCAATGCAATTGGGACAATGAGCAACAAAAGTTCATGCTACGTTGCTGTAATTTTGTGATTTGAACAGTTTGAAAAGCTGAGATCTGCCATACAGTTCTGAAACTTTACGTGCTTTTAGTCTTCCTTGTTGGTTGATTGAAGGTTTGAAGTCGCCGATCGAGGAGGTGGCGACAGTCACTCATTGTCGGCCGTCGCTGTTGCAGAAGCTGGATGCTGGCGCGCCTTCTTCTCGACACGGTCACCAGGCGAAACGGGCTCTTGATGTGTGCCAGCTAATGCTTCCCGTCCGCGACACCGTGCTAGAAACTACCATAGCCAGTCGGTCGCAATTACATGCTGCCAAACCCCGAAAGCCCGGCAACTTGCGGGAGCGTCACACAACACACCTGCTCAATCGCACTACTCCAACCAGACTCTCCTCTGCTCTGCTCTGCCCGCGCTCCACGCGGCAGAGTTAACACTACCAAAGATCCTGAACACTTTCGTTGTCCACACGACCTATCGATGTATTCGTTCGACAGCATAGTTTCTGTAGTGGACTGTTAAGGCAGCCAGTCCACAGTGAAGTAGCCGAAAGGGCACGCGTCAACTCACGCCGTCTGGCGTTAAGTCTGGAACAGGATTCGTAATGAATGTGATAAAGAAAGAACGTAGCTACTAGAACACTTAACTTTTATATTGTCCTTTGGTATACAGCATTCTTGATGATACAAGTGAGACTCTATCTTGAGGTACATGCAACGTTACAAATGGTTAATGGCGCCTTGCTAGGTCGTAGCCATTAACTTAGCTGAAGGCTATTCTAACTGTCTCTCGGCAAATGAGAGAAAGGCTTCGTCAGTGTACTCGCTAGCAACGTCGTCGTACAACTGGGGCGACTGCTAGTACGTCTCTCGAGACCTGCCTTGTGGTGGCGCTCGGCCTGCGATCCTGACAGTGGCGACACGCGGGTCCGACATGTACTAATGGACCGCGGCCGATTTAAGCTACCACCTAGCAAGTGTGGTGTCTGGCGGTGACACCACATTCCTCCCCCGCAAATCGGCGAACGGTCGTGTGATAAGGCTTCCGCCCGCCGTGGGGAGGACCCCATGTTGACGTATGCGATGAGGTGGGGAGCCTAACAACAGGCGAGGCTGTGCCACCCGCACCCGGCCATTCGGTCCGAGGGGAGCGAGGAAACGCCTGGAAACCTAGTCCAGGATGCTAGTCAACATGCGGCGTATGCGCCCGTAATGAGACAGGAGGGGCCGAAGGGTCGACCTCCATTGCGTCGGGGTATCCGACGCGCGATGACGCCATGTGGTCCGGAGCGGGCAAGAGTTCCATGGCGGAGGACAGCTGGTCACGGGAAGCGAGCGGCGGCGCGCGACCCAGGGAGGCGCTGGGCGGCAGCAGCGAAGCGTCCACTGCGGGCGGCGCCGGCGGCGGCTGCGGCGGCTGCGGCGGCGGCGGCGCGACGTCATGGGGCAAAATGGAAGGCATCGTCGGCAACACCTGGGGATGAGGCGAGCCAGTAGATGGGTCCCCAGGGCGCTGACCGGACGGCACCGTCGCTGAAAGCAGACGGGGAGCGGCAGAACCCGTGCGACGACAGAGGCGCAGCTGATGGAGATGCCGACGCACCTCACCAGAGGCCCCCAAAACCAAATACATCGCGCGGCCAAGGCAGCGAAGAATGCGCCCTGTGAGCCAACGCCGTGAACCTCGATAGTTGCGATAGAAGACAACGTCGCCAGGAGCAAAAGCAGGAGTCTGCCGCTGCACAGGAACCTGAGGCGGCGGATGCAGCAAAGACATCAAGGTTCGATGAGGACGACCATGGAGCAACTCAGCCGGCGAGCGACCATCGCGGGGCTGAGAGCGATACGAAGACAAAAAGAGCAATAACGCGTCCTCCCGAGAATGCGACTCTTTCAATTTCAACATCTGTGACTTGAAAGTCCGGACCAACCGTTCAGCGGCACCGTTGGACTGAGGCGAAAACGGCGCGGATGTCAGATGTTGAATACCATTGGCCTTGCAGAACGACTGAAATTCTGCGGACATGAATTGTGGGCCATTGTCGGAAACAATAGTCTGCGGAAGACCTTCAATGCAAAAAATAGCAGACAACGCTTGGATTGTGGCAGCAGACGTCGTGGAAGACATCCGGACAACAAATGGAAAATTACTGAAAGAATCGACCACAGCCAACCATCGAGCATTCCAGAATGGACCAGCAAAATCTATGTGCAAGCGTTGCCAAGGGGAAGTGGCTTTCGGCCATGCAAAGAATTTCCGCGGCGGCGCGGATTGTTGTTTGGCACACGCCATGCAAGAAGAGCACATATTCGTAATCGCAGCATCGATTCCGAACCAAGTACAGTGCTGACGAGCAAGTTGTTTCGTTCGCACAATACCCCAATGTCCTTGGTGAAGAAGCCGTAAGACAGAGGACTGTAACGAACGTGGGACCACGACTCTGGATTGATCATTATCCGAACGCAACAACAAAACACCACGTCGTACAAAAAGTCTCCCCTTGTGAGCAAAAAATCGGCGAACCAACGGATCCTCGATCCGTGACTTTGACAAGGGCCATTGCGTAGCAACAAAACGCAAAACAGTAGCAAGGACAGGGTTAGCAGCTGTGGCTGTAGCGACACGACGAAAATCAATCGGAAACGATTCGACCACGTCATCGGTTTCCGAGTCAATGAACATGCAAGCAAGTGCGAAGAATCGAATGCTTTATCCGCAGCAACAGGCAAAATTACTGAGGGTGAGGCCCAGAGAGAAGCCTGCACACGTTCAATTACACCTTGCGATTCTAAATCGTTTAATGTTCTGGCGACCTCATCACGCAATGCGTGGGGAACATTGCGCGCTCTGAAAAATTTCGGTTGCGCGTTCACTTTGAGTTCCAAATGTGCTGCATAGTTCATAGTGCAACCAAGGCCCGGTGCAAAAACGTCTACAAATGCTTCACACAGACGCGAAACACTGTCTGAAGACACAGTCTCGTCCACTGATAGGACCTGATTTACTATAGACATGTTAAACAACTGAAATAAATCTAAACCAAACAAGTTCACTGTAGTAGAAGAACGAAGGACGTAAAAAGACACAAGTTTTGTTTGTCCCTTGTATGTGGCAAGAAGAGTGCACTGTCCTAATACAGGGATAGCTTGCCCGGAATAACTATTTAACCGAACACGGGCAGCACGCAACGGAGGTGCGCCAAGTTGTTTGTACGTGGCGTGATTGAGCAATGAAACTGCAGCTCCGGTATCGAGCTGGAACGGTATCACTTGTCCGGCAAAGTCCAAATCTACAAAAAGTTTATTGTCCTGCTGACGACAAGAGCGACTGTTTTGTGCAACTTGAACAGACACTGGAACAGAATCACGCGCGACGTGACGGGACTTCCGTCGACGTCGACGCACAATTTTTTTGGGACAAACACAGTCACTGTTAGCGAGAGGAACACTGGGCGGAGTGGCAGTAACTACATGAATGTCCATGGGCGAAGGTTCCCGAGCCTGAGTGTCCTTGATTCGATTCCGGCGCGAAGCAAAGGGCCGGGAATGGTTGCGATTGTCTGATCTGAGCTGTTTCTGGCAAACACTTTGAACATGTCCTTTCTTGTTACAGAAAAAGCAAATAGCTTGGCGTGACGGGCAATTCTCACGCGAATGTCTAGTTGCACACCGCGGGCATGATTTCACTGCATTTGCTTGCCTACGCGGCACACGTGTTTGAGAGCTAGGCCGCAGCTGCGCGGACGTGCGCGAGGGCAGGGTAGCATTCCGCGCAGCGGGCCCGGCGGGCCGGTTAATGTGACACACGGCTGGCGAAGTTTCAAATGATTCCTGAGCAAAGTCAAGTGTGTCTTGCCTATCTAATATGTCTATCACTTGCTGAAGGGAGGGATTTACTAGTTTCAAAATCTGTTCCCTTATACGAACATCAGAAACGTTCTGTGCAATTGCATCACACACCAATCTGAATAAGGGAGTCCACAGTCACATTCAAATGCACACTCCCTAGTAAGTCCTTGCAAAGTTGCAACCCACTCCCTATTAGTCTGACCGGCCGTACGTTTTGTACGAAAGAACGTATACCTTTTTGCAACGACATTTACTGTTTCCTTGAAATAGGCATCTAAAGCAGACAAAATTTCTTCGTAGGACAGAGTTGCTACGTCGCGTCGGGGAAACAATTTCACTATCACATGGTAGGTGGACACACCTACACACGAAAGCAAAAACAGCTGCCGCTCATTACCTTGAATTCTGTAGGCGGCGAGATGAAATCCAAATTGTCGGGACCATTCTGTCCAAGACTCAACGGCCGCATCAAAGCTACGAAACGGGGGCGCAACCGCATGTTGTGGCTGCGGTAGCGGTGAAGCGGCGGCGGCCGCATCGTTTTGCAGCGCACGTTGACCCTGGACGAGCTGTCCCAGGGCACCCAATATCGCCTGCGTCTGCTGATTCTGCAAGCGATAAAATTCGGACAGTACATCTGGAGAATGTGGCGAAGCCATGACACAAGCAAATTAGTGCAATACGAACGCTAAAGTCCCTTTTTAGACTCGTCGCCAATGTAGTGGACTGTTAAGGCAGCCAGTCCACAGTGAAGTAGCCGAAAGGGCACGCGTCAACTCACGCCGTCTGGCGTTAAGTCTGGAACAGGATTCGTAATGAATGTGATAAAGAAAGAACGTAGCTATTAGAACACTTAACTTTTATATTGTCCTTTGGTATACAGCATTCTGGATGATACAAGTGAGACTCTATCTTGAGGTACATGCAACGTTACAAATGGTTAATGGCGCCTTGCTAGGTCGTAGCCATTAACTTAACTGAAGGCTATTCTGTCTCTCGGCAAATGAGAGAAAGGCTTCGTCAGTGTAGTCGCTAGCAACGTCGTCGTACAACTGGGGCGAGTGCTAGTACGTCTCTCGAGACCTGCCTTGTGGTGGCGCTCGGTCTGCGATCCTGACAGTGGCGACACGCGGGTCCGACATGTACTAATGGACCGCGGCCGATTTAAGCTACCACCTAGCAAGTGTGGTGTCTGGCGGTGACACCACAGTTTCCCTAGGCCAGACCCAGCGTAAAAATACAAATAATCTTTACGCAACAAACCAATTATACATCGACATAAATGCATATATATACAAATAGTAAAACAATTACAATATACAAAGACACAGAAACGTCATATATTCAGGTAACAAAATAAGGAAAAAAATTATAGTACAATAGATGGAAATACGAGGATATGCATTTCCGGCGTTACAGGATCTCCAACAAAAGAGTGGCCAGATATCTCGCCTGCTTGCTGCAACCATACATTCGCAGAACGGACAGTTACATTAAAAACTCGGCGCATTTTATTGAAAAACTGAGGGAGATTAATGTCAGCTCAAGTGATATTCTTGCGAGCTTCGACGTAGTGTCATTGTTTACCATGGTGCCTGTAAATGAAACTATTTCATATATAGCACATATTTTTCTAACTGACATAGTGGCTTTATTTAAAGAATGTCTGACGACAACTTATTTCCAGTACAACAACGAGTTTTACGAACAGTTCGACGGCTGTAGCTGAACATGTTTTTCGAGATGGGAACCACGAAACGAAATTTAATGAGACAAGCGTTCCTGCACGAACATCCCATTATAATGCGCGCATGTATAGAGAAGCAATAGAGAATCACAAAGACCATAACAATTTTAATAGAAAAGGGGAAGCTTTAAAGTTAGACAAAATATGAATGTCGACGTTGCGCTAGCAGAATGTCAATCGATTACTCTTAATCTAGAATGATGACGCCTTCCGAAGATAGGCATACCGTCGGCAATAAGTGACGAATTGTGCTGCCCTTTATGCGCTCTATAAATGGGAGAATACCTGGAGCTTCAGTGGTAGTAGCCGGACGACCTCAGAAGATGTCTCCCGCAGATGGAGACGAAACGTTAGATGGAAATCTTATACATCGACCACGGCCTATCAACGCGGGAGTTTCAACTGAAGTGAACACCGGCCGTGAAAGCGTACATTGTCTGATTAACACCTCCTGTGCCAATGAATGATATATGAAATGAGTGTTTCGCTAATGGTCAGCATATGGGCCAAAAGGGCCCCAGCGGTATTCGACTGTAAAATTTGCAACATGTGGCATCGTTCTGTGGTTTGCGGCAGAAGAGAATTGTTGTAAGACAGACGAAACAATGCAAAATGCTACTTTTTTTCGACCACCATAAGAGCTTTGACGCATTTATGTTGTGGCACCCGTGAGCCTTTTGTGGTAGTGATACTCAAGGTTAACATACCGTATTTTGAAGAAAAAAAATTCCTCGAATGGCCAATATATCTAATTTAAGTCATTTTTTTCTTTGGTCTATTTCTGTGTGTGCCAAATAGTGTGAAAGAATCTGGAGGTAATGAATGATTATGTATATGTAGGTTCTTTGGTCAATGACACTGGAAATTGTGATAAAGAAATGAAACGACAAATCGTCCTTGACCGAGGTGCACTACTCTCTACTATCTGGCAGAACAGGGAAATATTCATAGCTACGGAGATGCGCCTGGAGCAGTCAGGATGTCGGAGAAAGATGTCACGCCTACCATGGGCAGGAGAAGGAACCAGTGCTTCCAGTACAGAAGAACGTAGCATCATAAGTAGTTCACCTTCCCGTGTCAGTCAAAGCTGTTTCCAGTTCCTCGGGAAGAGAGGGAGATACTTTTAGAAAAGACCATCTCGTAAGGCGAAATCAAAGGCAAAAGACCGTGAGGAAGCGCAGAAGTAGATGGTTGGCTCAAGTGAAAGAGATTACCGGTCTGTCTCTTCAGGTTATATAAATAGGAGCTGAAGATGGCAGTGGATGGATACGTCAGGTCAGTTACTTAAGAACCGAAGGAAGAAATGAGGTCACGGTACTCAGCAAGCAGTAAACAGTCTAACGATGATGATGATGATCATCATGATCATGATCATCATCTCTAATAGGGTGAGTGTTGATCAAAAATTTCAATCAGTGGATTATCAGGTGCCGCCTTCTCTCACGTACAGTAACGCTTTTATTACTATCGTCATTACCATCAGTGTTTGGTGTACACGCGATAGAGCTATATCCTAACACATCTGACGATTGTTTTAAATTGTGTAAGAACATCATACTGACACACAATGGTAACTAACAAGACATGCAGTTTATTTATATTATTGAAGGAATGAAACAAAAATAATAGTACAAATAAAATATTTTACTCGTTCGTGGCAGTGCGACGTAATCTCATTACACTATTGCTTGCATAAACAACAAACTTTCACCATACACTCGACGAGATGGTGCAGAATGCATAAAACTACTGTGCTCCATTGGCGTTCCTGTATCTAACATCTTTTTTCCGTATTTTCGTTTCGAAAGTTGTGCGGTTTCCGCACCTGCTGCGCGGCACACGTCTCACGGAAAAGGATTTCCATAGAGATGCACTCACCGATATTTACAGCCGGACCAACAAACACATTCATCTTCTTGTGAGAGCAAAGTTGACGGCTGTTTTCATGTCTGTTTGGCAGGAGGAACGCGAGTACCATCGTGTCCTGCAAATACTGGAAGATATGCTGACTGCGGAGGCCGCCTGTTTATACTGCAATTCCTATTCAAAACACATCACCTTGTTTACTTCGTGGTAGCTATCCGCATTTCTGCTGAAACAGAGCCCGCGATCTGCGGCAGGAAATGTGGTTCCATATCGGGAAACTCGCTGTTATTGCTGTCTTCTTCGTTTACAGTGTCAATATTTCCACGTCTGGGTCTGCGCTTAGGCAAATTCTTATGAGGCACTCTACGCAGTGAAGTGAATGATAACGTATGTCACAGCTAATTTCATTAGTTCTAGGTCGCTGCCACCGTACAACAAACAAAGTTACATTCTAGCTTCATCGTTCGTACCCTAATAAATACAGCATCTCACTTCAGTATTAGGTCACTGTCTTATGGCAAATTTGAATTTGAATATTTCGGAAAATATTCAAAATGAAACGTTCATGACGGTATGACAAATGTGTTTTGTAGGAAAATAAGTTCACTGCTATAGATTTCGTTGTGCCTATAAGTTAATTGTTTTCATTTAATAATTTAAATGAAGTCATATCATTTTAAAATTCAACCACTAGAAAAGGGAGCGGCTTTCTTCGAGAGGAATAAGAAGAAAAATCACCTGTATACCTTGAAGTGCAAGAGTTATCGTTTTATCACTATGGCAATACCAGAATTCGAAAGAGGCGAAGGGACCTGAATATCTGTATGTACAGCTATAAACATACACAGTAAGCAGAGACCCACATGTGTAGCAGATGCCTTTGTTATAAAAATCATTGTATGTAAGTGTATAAGTTCTACTTCTTCTCCTAAACCTCTGGATCCTTTTTTAGCCAACACTTTATGTAAAAGAAGCACTGTGGGGCATGAACCACTTACTCCCACAGGGTCGAGAGTGGGGGTGTGGGTGACAAGAGGTTACTTAGAAGCATAACTCGGGAACGGCTAGAGCAATTTCAACAAAATTTAGTATACTCAAGACTCGTTATTTGACTACGAATACAGTGAGAGTAAGACATCCCTGCCAACTGTAGGGGTGGAGGCATGGATGAGAAGAGGTGACAGAAATATTCGGAACCGGTCTTTTTTTCGCATTTTTGCTAACATAGATTGCGCTTCACACTTTTAAAGATTTCTGTCCCTTATTAGTGTTGCTCACTGCCTCGACCACTGTCACGAGAATGAAGACAACAGCTTCACATGTACATACACATAATTACTCTGCAATTCGCAGTTACGTGCGTGGCAGAGGATTTAGAGGATTTATCGAACCACCTGAAAGCTATTTCTCTACTGTTCCACTCTCCAACAACTCACGGGAAAAACGAGCACTTAAATCTTTATGCGCGAGCTCTGATTGCTGTGATTTTATCATGATGATTATTTCTCGCTTTGTAGGGGGAAGCCAACAGGATATATTCGGTGGAGAAAGTCCATGACTGAAATTTCACAAGAACATTCTGCCGGAGCGAAAAACGCCTTTCTTTTAATGACTGTCACCCTAATTCACGCATTGTGTCCGTTACACTCTCTCCCATATTTCACGATAATACAAAGCGAGCTGCTCTTCTTTGAACTTTTTCAGTGTCCTCCGTCATCCCACACTGCACAACAATACTCTCGAAGAGGGTGGAAAAGCATGGTGTATACAGTCTCTTTAGTCGATCTGTTGTATTTTCTAAGTGTTCTGTCAATAAATCGCAATCTTTGTTTTGCTTTACCTACAACATTATCTGTATGATCGTTACATTTGAAGTTATTCGTAACTGTAATCCTTAAGTATTTAATTGAATTTAAAGCCTTTAGATTTGGGTGATTTATCGTGTAACAGAAATTTAGTGGATTTCTTTTAGTACGCATGTGGATTGCTTCACACTCTTCATTATTTAGAGTCAATTGCCACTTTTTGCACCATACAGGTATCTTGTCTTAACCATTTTGCAATTCGTTTTGATCATCTGATGACTTTACAAGACGGTAAATGTCAGCATCATCCGCAAAAAATCTAAGAGGGCTACTCAGATTGTGTTGTCCATCGTTTATGTAGATCAGGAACAGCAGAAGGCCTACAATATTTTTCTTTTGGAACGCCAGGCGTTACTTTTGTTATACTCGATGACTTTCCGTCAATTACTACAACCTGTGACCATCCACTCCCACAACTGAGACGACACTCAATAGGCACGCAATTTGATTAGAAGACGCTTATGAGGCTGATGTCGAAAGCATTCTGGATATCCAAAAATGCGGAACCAATTTGACAACTCCTGTCAATAGCATCTGTCCGTGAGAGTAGAGAGCTTATTTGTTTTTGGACTATTATTTGTAAATTAAAATGAAAGTTGTTTCCCAAACTCCTCGACTATTCATTTAAATCCAAATTCTTGCTCTAAATAAAATGTAACATGCAGTAATGTGAATCAATGTAAAGAAACCATACAAAATTGTTACTCTATCACAAATGTAAAAATTGCTTGGAACATTTTCACACCTTGCAAGGCGGCAAGTACCTGAATCCGAATTCGAAAGACGTTGACGTCTTCCGAACGAGTAACTCCTAATGATGGGTGACGTGTTCTTATTTATGACGTCAGTGTGACCACCACATAGTAAGCTTGCAAAGTCAAGGGAAAGCGTGTCTCTCGCCAACTGCTGAGAGAGGCAGCAGACCTACCTGCTGGGGCACAGAAAGCAGACGATGCCTTCGTTCCTTAGACGTTTCCCTCCTGTCTAGGCGCACTGCCGACCCGAAAGTCGACTTTCGAATCAAAATGCCTCTTCAAGAAGGAAAAGTCTTCCAAAATTTTAGCAGGACTCTAACGGCAGTCATCATTTAGGAAATAGCTAAGTTATCTCATAATGATCGTATCATAGGCAGATCCATCGACATAGGGAATCTTGCTATGATAACCTCTTTACTCTCCAATTTTTCTGACATCGAAGCAAAATTAAAAAAGAGTGTTAATTGGAATGAGTGAATCAATATGACGTAGGACTATGAATCTAATTTCAGCTAATTCTCTATTTCTTTGTTATATAACCTCACACGACCACTCATGAACAGATCTCGGCACGTCGTGACGTCAGTCTGGCTTGTGTCGTAGCGTTACAGTGCTTCCTATCCAGAATAAAGAATGGTGGTCAGCCACAGCTGTGAATAGTCCGCCATATAAATAGCCTCGAACTTACCGATTGCTCAAATAGCTCCAAGAAAGCCTCATTGGTAGAGTACTGCTAGGGTGTTAGTTGTCACTCCTTCAGGGCTTCCCTGGATTTGAGCTCGACCTGCACCTATCCTACAAATCCAGTCTTGGCATTCTCATCAACATGCCATTTGTCACTGCCTCCTTGAGTAAACAGAAAATTCCTTCTCTATCCTTACTGGAAGAATATATTGCGCCTGCCAGCAGATCTTGCAGTGCCGGACCGAACAACTGAGATCCTTTACAAAGCGTCTGTAGTAGGAGCACGCACTGATAAAGCCCCCCACATCAGGCATAGGGCGCCACATCTGTTGCTGTGCTGTACCATTTTGTAGGTTACATTGTAGCATCTAGAGCTGCTAGTCCTCTGCATACTACAGCACTTAGAACACAGAGTCCTGCTAAGGTCCCTGTGACGATCACAGCTACTGAGTGACGATTCAGAGCCAACATCCACGCTATTTATTACAGAGTCAGTTGCATACAACACTAAATCCTCGGTTGGAAGAGATCCGACGTCAGGTGTTTTATTTCACAAGTATCACTCTAAATAAAAAACCTAATGCTGTTCCTGTATGTGTAACGCGGTGCGACAGAGTTGCTCCATGGCGGTGCTGCCACGCAAGTCAAACGCCTCTCCGGCCTGCGGCGAATCCGTATTCTCAGACATACGGGCGTCTCTCCGCTTAACGCCTGCTGAGCAGGCAACCCAAGCAACATTACTGTACAGCGTGGAGCATCTGCGCCCCGTGGGGTAAGCATTCGTTGTCATTCTCTCTCCGGATCACAACGAACTCCATTTCCATTAACTAAATGTACCGAGGCTTCCCTTTCTTGAGCTATGAATTTGCACTTCCTCGGGAAGAGTCACTGTGTAGCTACGCTCCAATCCTTCAAATATCTGAGAAAATAATGTCTTCTAGGCAACAAAGCCACGTCGCTCATTTAAGATCGCGTAACATGTTGTGTGAATCCTCCAATCTAAAGTGGATGGAGCGTTACACAAAATGGAACAGATATGAACTTGTAGACGCTATCAGGTGTTCTGGAAGCAGTTTTTCGCCAACCTCGATCGAACTTCAAGGTACAGGTTGGAAAAGCAAAGAATTATATGGAAGGGTGGGTCCACAATTCTTGCACCATTTGTACTTTGAATGATCGCTTCTTTTTACAGTGTATCTGATAGCACCAAATAAAATACAGTAATCACCAAATGTCTCTGAACGTAAGAGGATGTTAAATGAAAATATGCCTCTTCAAATTTTAACCAAAGACTGACATGACTAAATTTTGAATTCTTGCTACCCCCAGGAATTAATGTAAGCAGCAAATAAAAAAATAAATCGTAATACAACCGCTCTTAAACAATAAGTAAAAGATAACTCTTGGGTATTCTTCTTAAACGGTCACAGTTACTAAGTTAAGAACTGTAATTTAAGATCCTATGCATGGCAGATCCGACAATTTTTCTTACATCGGTAGAAGGAATACAACGACAAATTAAGCTGAAGAAAATAATAGTAGGTTATAATTAAAAATAGAAATCTAAGGAGGTGGCAATTAGAGCGGAAAATACATTAAAATTTTCTTCAGTGCACCAAGTATATACGCAAATATTTCAACAGGCAAATGAATTGCCTCAACATTCAATAACAACATCGCTCACATACAGACCTTTAGGCAGAACATTAAAGCAAGTACATCGGAACATTAAGAGGAGAAATGCGAAACTTGAAGAGGCAAGCCGTCAAACTGAACAGCTCCACCATAGCAACTGCGGACACGCCTGAGACACAGCCAGTAGACAGGTGGAGCGGCACGACAGCAACACACCCTCGTGGCCGACAGCCGCTCTAATGTCGGGCTCCCTCTTCACATGTCTAAGGGACACTGCTAACAGACACCACACAGCTGAGATAGAGGCTGCAGAAATACAAATTTCATGCAGAAAAATTACCATCTTAACAGATCATGGCTATAAGCGCAAAACAATCTACCATAAAATAAGGTAGCAAATATTATTCCCAAACAACTGCCTAAAGAAATATATTTTAAATCAATGTTAAATGACTATAAAAATGTGATATTTAACGACTCCCCTTGAAACGTCCCCTTTTGAAAAATTATTCACGACTGTGCTTAAACTGACACACAATATTTTTAGCGCAACGCAATCTGACTTTCAAAAATCCCTACAAAAGAATGGTCCTGACTAACATTAACCTATACCTTTCACAAATCACTTACCTCACCAAAAATCTTCGTTACTCGAACTACTGCAATACAGCGAGCGCCACTACTGCCAGATAAATAAAAGATTCAAACTACTGAAGGCACTAACTACTGATAGGCATAGTTAGCAAATGAAAGATTTTGATAGAGAACAACCAATGTATTTACCTTAATAGTCATAATATATATAGCACTTCATGATATCCAGTATTACCAATTTCAAAACTCCGCCATCTCTCTCCCCACATCCAACACTGCTGCAGGCTCACCTCCAACTGCGCAACGCTACGCGCTGTTCACAGCCAGCTGCCTAACACTACAATGGCGAGTATTACAACAATGCAAAGCAGCCACAGACTGCACACGGCACAGCCAGTGATTTTCACACAGACCGCTACGTAACGTTGCCAATAAGAAAACATAAACAGCCTACTTACATAGCCCCCATACTCCCCACAAAAAATTTTACAAATTGTTTTGGGCACTGGCCAATACAGATTTGAAAAATTTTTTCATAATTACAGTAAGAAAAATATCAAAGGCACACACTTATTAATACAATGTTGGTCAAAAGCTAAAATTTTCTCACAGTCCATAAAGACAGTCCAGATCATTCATCACAGTAAAATTGCAGTGTTTTTCTCAAAGTCTGAGCAGTAAAAGAAAATGCACACGGAAGTAGTGGATTTCCATGCAGTCTTGAAGAAGTAGTGTTGTCCTTCCAACAGAAAGACAATGCTGACTCTTGACATGCTGACAGGCAATGGGCCACAACAGAGCAAACCCACAGCAGAGTCAGTCGAAGTTGACGAATATAGGTAGGTAGGTCATCACAGAGCAGACCACTGTAGTCCTGGTAGAGAGTATGGTAGTGGTGGGCCATCAAAGATGCAATAGTCCTTGTAGAGATAATGGTATTGGTGGGTCATCAAAGATGCAGATCCACTGTAGTCCTTGTAGAGATGGCCAGCAGCCATCTGTTGTGACTGTGCAGGTGTACAATCACACAATCACCACTGAAGAGTCTTGCAGATAACATAGCAAGTCTGTAACAACCACTTTTGCACTCACAAAGTTTTTGGAATTGTCCTTAGAACCAGTAATGCTGTTATCCAGTCCCTTGCTGAATTTTTAACACACGTGCAAACACTAACAGTCCCTGCTTCTCACATATTGTCCATATACTATGACCAAAAAAAAAAAACGTGTGCAGTGAAATGTAACTTACAAGTTACTTAATTTGATGAACTAGTGTCAATTACAATTTTATAACATAAGAATACAATAACAAAGATACAAAATACATCATTAAAGAACATAACAATACAGATAACATTTGTAGTACAGGCTTTACAAAAGAATCGAAATAACATATACATCAGTGTTACAAAAATAATGACATAAGTACATACATAAAGATCAGAATAACTTTTGAAACATCAACTTCACACATGAGCACCAAAACAGAATAAATAATGCCTAAACATCTTTACAAAGTAAATAACATATTATTAATGCAAATTATATTTGAGGATAACAGTATTCCTCATCATAGTGAATGTAGCTTAGTATTACAAGAGAAAAAAAATTCTATGAAACAGTACACAGAGACAGGAAGAAAACAAATACACATGGGTACACAAACATATAGTGGGATAACACAATGGAAAGGACAGGGTTCGTTTTCAGTGTAACATTTGGTACTGCAGTATTTTGCGAACAAAACCTTTTTTGTTCTTGGAGATCTCCCTTCGTTCATCATTATTCCCAAAAAGTCCTATCTATACCTCTTTTCTGTATTCTAACTATATTTCTTTCAAAATAATTATGGCTCATTATACAATACTCATTTTGGCCCAAATCGTTTTCATATAACTTCTCAATGCATTTCTTCCATTTTATCACAACTCGTTCTCACACATAGCCTACCCCATCTTAAGCTAACTTAAATCTACTGAGCTCAGATGCTAAACTAAGGGACGAGGCAATGCAGCAGCACAAAACAATTAACACAAACAGCAACGACAAAATATTCAAATTCGCAAAGCAAGCAGCAATATTACAACTAATATAAGGCAATGAGCAGCAAACAAAAAAAAATAAATCAGTAGTAAAATGGCTTAACAGAGTAATACAAAGTCAAATTCAGTAACATTATGCCTGGCAAACAGCAGCAGCAAATGCTATAACTAAACCTAAGCATGGCAAAGATCAAGCAGAAAAAATATTACACTAAAGACAACAATGCAGATAAAGGAAATGTATAATCACATCTTAATGTCTATGTAATTAAAGTGGTGCACCACAAAAACTAATTCTACAAAAAATTACCAAGTACTTGAAAAGAAAATTATGAATGCAGTTCCTGTGAAGGTAAATGTCTTTTTGTGCTCCCTCATTTTTTTTTTGAAAAAAATTATTATTTACTCGATCTGTAGACAGAAAATATTTATATTAGTACATCTATAAAATTTTATTTTAACCAATGCTGCAGGGCAGCTAGAAACTAGATATTAAACAAATTGAGCAATCTCTTAACTAGAAAGACAATGGCTGTGAAATGTTTCTCATCGTTTCATTAGGCATTTTAGGAAATATCATAAATTAAGAGCTCCACAGTATAATCATATATTTTCAAGTTTGAGCGTGTCGTTTTTGCGATGCTTTCTACAAAGGAACGTCAATAGCGAGGATAATGGCCTACCTTTTTTTTTCTACCTGTGCCGCTGAAAGGCACACGCTAATGGCTTTTTTTTTTCGGGCGGCTGTTGCCCAGCTGGGTGCCCACGACGCATTACGTGCAGGTGGTCACTTAACTTTCTTACCAAAATATTTACGACACCAGTTTCCGCTACAGTGACAGTCTCATATAAAAAAATTCACAGGTCGAGAATTTGCGTTACCAATGTGTAGAAACAAAATCTTATGAATATAACAGTGTCCAAAAATTTTCGCCGGCATTGTGATACATTCACGCATTTACACACATTTCATAACTCTTAAAGTACGATTCTTGGTTTCCAACATCCTTTTTCACAAGTCAGAGTCCCTAACCACTATTCATTATTCCTTACCTTATTACACGTATACATATTCGTCGACACTTCTTGAGTATTTCATCATAATTAATACATATCATAATAAACATTCCTCAACAGCATAATACACATCGTCGTCGTAATAATAACATCATAACACCTCAGTCAAATCTCATAAACGTCGTAGCTTATTGCAATAATGTCAAAACCTAAAAAAAATTCTCTGCTCATTTCAATAGTGTCATCTACCTCAAACGTACCTTAAAATCATGCTCCCTTACCAAATACATCATTCAAAGCTCTCATTGTATCACAATGATTCCGAAAAAATATGAACAGTTCACAAAGTACAGACAAAATACAATTTCATAAGTGTGAAGTTACCCAACTGTGAAATTGCGTAAACATGTGTCACTGATGTAGTAAAAAAAAAATGTTTATCTCTCAGTTAAATGATCAGATAGCTGTGTAATTTGTGTATTAGGGAAATATGGTACCGATGTGTAAAGTTGTATAAGCAAATACCATATTAGCTAGGGCTCCTTGTGCTTGCCAAACACATGGTACACAAAGTAAGCGTGTACCCCCCTGAGGATTAATGTAATTATACCCTCAGGTGTTACAGACTACAGCAATGGAATGAAATATATCACAGAAAACTTTCTTTGTAATTCAAAAATCTTTAAAAATAAATGTTTTAAGTACAAAATTAATCACTCAAATACGTGTACTGTAGCACTAAACTGTGCGTCTTGTTGTAAGATAATCTCTGTGGAAGTGTCGTAGTTATCATCCTCCGAAAGCTAAGTTCTGCAGAAGTCAATGTACTTACCTCATGATAAACAAAAGTGAAATGCTTTGCGTATAGATATCTTAGTTATTATGCTTATTGGCGTGATGGAGAAGGTACTGTACAGTAACGTATTGTTGTGCCATGAAAAAGGCTGTCTCATTGTTGCTATACCACAAAAGTTGCTACTAAAACATGTTTTACTTTCTAGAATAATGCAGAAAAACTGTGCAGATATAAAGCAGAAACACTGCAAAATCAACATTGTAAATTGTCACTCATTAGTAGCGTTGTGATAAAACCGTGTAGTTGTCACATAAACTAACCACTGTGTCGTCTGGTATCTCACAGAAAGTACTTTAAATCCAGAATGTATTTTCAAGTAAACCAAAATGTTGCATTAAAATTTCATTAGCAGTGCCAATATACACTCCTGGAAATTGAAATAAGAACACCGTGAATTCATTGTCCCAGGAAGGGGAAACTTTATTGACACATTCCTGGGGTCAGATACATCACATGATCACACTGACAGAGCCACAGGCACATAGACACAGGCAACAGAGCATGCACAATGTCGGCACTAGTACAGTGTATATCCACCTTTCGCAGCAATGCAGGCTGCTATTCTCCCATGGAGACGATCGTAGAGATGCTGGATGTAGTCCTGTGGAACGGCTTGCCATGCCATTTCCACCTGGCGCCTCAGTTGGACCAGCGTTCGTGCTGGACGTGCAGACCGCGTGAGACGATGCTTCATCCAGTCCCAAACATGCTCAATGGGGGACAGATCCGGAGATCTTGCTGGTCAGGGTAGTTGACTTACACCTTCTAGAGCACGTTGGGTGGCACGGGATACATGCGGACGTGCATTGTCCTGTTGGAACAGCAAGTTCCCTTGCCGGTCTAGGAATGGTAGAACGATGGGTTCGATGACGGTTTGGATGTACCATGCACTATTCAGTGTCCCCTCGACGATCACCAGTGGTGTACGGCCAGTGTAGGAGATCGCACCCCACACCATGATGCCGGGTGTTGGCCCTGTGTGCCTCGGTCGTATGATTGTGGCGCTCACCTGCACGGCGCCAAACATGCATACGACCATCATTGGCACCAAGGCAGAAGCGACTCTCATCGCTGAAGACGACACGTCTCCATTCGTCCCTCCATTCACGCCTGTCGCGACACCACTGGAGGCGGGCTGCACGATGTTGGGGCGTGAGCGGAAGACGGCCTAACGGTGTGCGGGACCGTAGCCCAGCTTCATGGAGACGGTTGCGAATGGTCCTCGCCGATACCCCAGGAGCAACAGTGTCCCTAATTTGCTGGGAAGTGTTGGTGCTGTCCCCTACGGCACTGCGTAGGATCCTACGGTCTTGGCGTGCATCCGTGCGTCGCTGCGGTCCGGTCCCAGGTCGACGGGCACGTGCACCTTCCGCCGACTACTGGCGACAACATCGATGTACTGTGGAGACCTCACGCCCCACGTGTTGAGCAATTCGGCGGTACGTCCACCCGGCCTCCCGCATGCCCACTATACGCCCTCGCTCAAAGTCCGTCAACTGCACATACGGTTCACATCCACGCTGTCGCGGCATGCTACCAGTGTTAAAGACTGCGATGGAGCTCCGTATGCCATGGCAAACTGGCTGACACTGACGGCGGCGGTGCACAAATGCTGCGCAGCTAGCGCCATTCGACGGCCAACACCGTGGTTCCTGGTGTGTCCGCTATGCCGTGCGTGTGATCATTGCTTGTACAGTCCTCTCGCAGTGACCGGAGCAAGTATGGTGGGTCTGACACACCGGTGTCAATGTGTTCTTTTTTCCATTTCCAGGAGTGTATGTTCTAAATATGTAAGCCTTATAGTCGTTACGTAATCGTGCAACTAACAAGCAAGAATGTACACACACAATAGCACTGTGACGTCTGTTCACAATAAGAATGCATTCGTAATTTCTGTTTAAATAAATTCTCTTGGTTCTTGACTGTATATTTAACTTCAAACAGTGTTGCATGTTAACAGTTTCTTAAGTGTGACAAAGCATACTAGAAATGTGAAGTGAAAAATTTTATGGCAAAGACTAAGTTAAAAAGCAGATTATCTTTCAATAAACGGTTTTATATGTGAAATATGGTGTAAACCTTTACTCTTCCTAGTATGCAGACTTTCAACTGAAAAGCAATTAGCATGTTTTATACGTCGGTAAGGAATGCTAAATCTTTTCTCAAGGTTAGCGTCTGTGTTATTTTTCTCTGAGCCAGCCGGTGCAGGTGACTGCCTGCGGTGCAAGTCATTGTCTGTCTCTTTGTTGGCGCGCGTCGTTATTGGGATTAGGAGACCTAACTTCTACAAATTCACCTTGTCGAGAGGGCCCTGCTGTGCTTGGATCCCGCCAATTCTGATGCAATTCAGGTCTGTCGTTACGATTATATCGTCTGTCGTCATGTCGGTAGATTCCATAATTGCTTTCCTGTCGGTCACGTGGTGGAGAATTTCTCCCGGAATTGTAACTGCACGGTGGACCATTGCGTCCTAAGTTATTCTGTCTCCCTTGATAATAATTGTTTTGGTTCCCATATTGTCTGTTTCTATGGTTATCTCTGTCATATTCATTACTACGGAAGTGCGATCTTTCTCTGTAACTATTATTCTGCCAATGGTTATGGGTGGTGTCTGTTTTGTTCACGATTTGCGTTGTAAGAATGGCCTTGTCATGTCGAGTAACTATTTCTTTCATCGCGGAATCGTGACGGATGTGACCTGTAATTGTTATGTTCCTGTTTTCGCGTCCTGCGATTGTCAGTGTCAATTTCCAATTCTTGTAACAGTCCCTGAAAAGCTTCAATGTCTTCTTTGCAACGTCCTGCCAAAATAACATGTCGTAAATGTTCAGGTAATTTGATTAAGCAAATGCGGATGAGTTCTGAGGGGCTGTATGGGTTTGACAGGTACTGATTCTTGTGCAACATGTCTTCAAAATATTTCACAAGACTGGAAAATTTAGATTGTTCGAAATGTTTCATCATTATGATGCTATGTTTTACTCGGTCTTGTGTAGCTTGAGACCAATATGCTGAGAGGAAGGCATGGTAAAATTCTCCTTCACTGTGACAATCGTGAATGACCGATCGCATTCTTACAGCTGGTTCATTCTCCAAGTAGCCACACATAAATTCTAACCTGTGCTCCAATGACCAGTTGGGAGGAAAACAATGAGAGAATTGATGGAGCCATGCTTGTGGATGAATGTCGTTGTCAGAATTCTTAAATGTTTTGAATTTACGTGTAGTAATGAACAGCTTATAGTCAAAGTCATCATGTCGGCGAGTCGCATATCGGTCATTGTTAGGTCGTGTCGGCGGTTCCATCTCAAAATTCGGTGTACATTGCCAATTTCTTTCATAACTTCCGAAATGCCCTGTGCTATTATTTTGCGTCCTTTCCGTATTTCTAAGTCCCTCTTCCCGTGTTGGAGCGCGAGTGTCTTCTGAAATTTGTAATTTTTGTATTACTTGTGCCAACTGATCTTGTACTTCCCGGATTTCTCTTTTGTACTGTATATTGAGTTGATTTTGATTGAATTTCCTAATTTGTTCGCTCTCTTCTGTTTGATTAAAGACTACCAGTTTTGTGTCATTCAGATTATCATCTACCTTCGTAGATAAATTAGTGAACTGATCCGAAAGTTCGACTACTTTCTCCGATAGTGTACTTATTTCCTCAGTGTGTTTTTCTGAACCAAGTTTCAGAGTATCTACTGTGTCCTTTAAGTTTTCCTGAGTTTTTGCAAGTTGCGTAACCGAATCGGTAGATGCAACTGAGTAAAATTTAGCTTGCAAGGTCTCATGATTTTCATGAACAATAGTCTGCAGTTCTTTTATGGCTGCTTCGTGATTCTGTAATGCATTTTCATGCCGCGAAAAAATAGGTTGGAAATGCTCACAAATTTGTGTTTTTACGTCATTACAGACTTTTTGACATTTCGATTCGATGTTATGTAACTCAGTAGTTAAATCTTCATGTGTTTGTTCAAACGTTGTGTCTAACTTTTGAAGATTTTGTTCCATTGTGTCTAACTTTTGTAGCTTTTGCTGTGTTTGTCTCTGATTTTGTTCCATTGTGTCTAACTTTTGAAGATTTTGTTTCATTGTGTCTAACTTTTGAAGATTTTGTCCCATTTGTTTCTGATTTTTTCGAGCGTTGTGTCTAACTTTTGTAGCCTTTGTCCCATTTGTTGCATTAACTGTAATAACAATGCATTAGTGTCTGGAATCTGTTCCTCTACGTTTTTCGGCAGTGCATTGGCACCGGCAACATTCACATTTTGACAAGCACAAAATGTGTCTTGACTTATTTGAGAAAACGGTGAGGACCCATAACCTGAGTGTACAGTATTTGCAAGATTGTGTTCTGACATTCCCGATTCCTGAGGCGAGCTGTTGCCGACCGATCGATCGATAATGCTTCCCTGTTCACTACCTGTTTCACTGTCGACACCATTATTTGACGCCCGCTCCATTTCCCTACGCACAGTTACCAAATGACTACTTTGAATGTCTGTTAATTCACTACACAGTGGTGCTGGCAAGCTACGCTCGTCGTCACTATTATTTCTCAGTTTACTTTGGAGCCTAGTGTTACGTTTTTCACACGCCATTATTGTCACAATATTTCACACGATAACACAGAAAAGCACAATTTGAAGAGCAAAAATAAGAGAACACATTAACATAACACTGAAAATAATATATAGTTAATTGCAGCTGCGAAATACTTGGTGCAAATCTACATGCATACCACAACTGTTTTACTGTACAACAATGAAAGACTGCAACTACAAAGGAGATTTTCTCTACAATTACGCGCTAGCAATAAACAAAAGCTACACTAATTACACAAACTACAAGAAAAAATCAGAAGATTCCAGTGAGGTATCCTCGGCTAAGGGTCGACATATGAAACGTCCCCTTTGAACAATTATACACGACTGTGCTTAAACTGACACACAATATTTTTAGCGCAACGCAATCTGACTTTCAAAAATCCCTACAAAAGAATGGTCCTGACTAACATTAACCTATACCTTTCACAAATCACTTACCTCACCAAAAATCTTCGTTACTCGAACTACTGCAATACAGCGAGCGCCACTACTGCCAGCTAAATAAAAGATTCAAACTACTGAAGGCACTAACTACTGATAGGCATAGTTAGCAAATGAAAGATTTTGATAGAGAACAAACAATGTATTTACCTTAATAGTCATAATATATATAGCACTTCATGATATCCAGTATTACCAATTTCAAAACTCCGCCATCTCTCTCCCCACATCCACCACTGCTGGCGGCTCACCTCCAACTGCGCAACGCTACGCGCTGTTCACAGCCAGCTGCCTAACACTACAATGGCGAGTATTACAACAATTCAAAGCAGCCACAGACTGCACACGGCACAGCCAGTGATTTTCACACAGACCGCTACGTAACGTTGCCAATAAGAAAACATAAACAGCCTACTTACACCCTAACAAGTTACGTAAATTTACACTTAAACTGCTCGGTCATGTACTTACTACATACGGCAAAAATAGTTTTGCATCCGAGAGTTCGGGAACCTGTACAGAAAACTGTAATAGAGATTAACATAAACATCATTTCCGCCCTTTTTATTGATCATGAAAACCACACATTGCATGTTGTACCACCTTACAACGAGACCTTCAGAGGTCGTGGTCCAGATTGCTGTACACACCGGTACCTCTAATACCCAGTAGCACGTCCTCTTGCATGGTGCATGCCTGTATTCGTCGTGGCATGCTGTCCACAAGTTCATCAAGGCACTGTTGGTCTACATTGCCCCATTCCTCAACGGCGATTCGGCGTAGATCCCTCAGAGTGGTTGGTGGGTCACGTCGTTCATAAACAGCCCTTTTCAATTTATACCAGGCATGATCGATAGGGCTCATATGTGGAGAAAACGTTGGCCACTCTTGTCGAGCGATGTCGCTATGTTGAAGGAAGTCATTCACAAGATCTGCACGATGGGGGCGCAAATTGTCCATGAAGGCGAATGTCTCACCAATGTGCTGCCGATATGGCTGCACAGTCGGTCGGAGGAGGGCATTCACGTATCTTACAGCCGTTACAGCGCCTTCCATGATCACCAGCGGCGTACGTCGGCCCCCACATAATGCCGCCACAAATAGTAGGGATCCTCCGTCGTGCTGCACTCGCTGGACAGTGGTCTATGGCGTTCAGCCTGACCGGGTTGAAGGCATATGCGAGACTCATCGGTGAAGAGAACGTGATGCCAATCCAGAGTGGTCCATTCGGCATGTTGTTGGGCCCATCAGTACCGCGCTTTATGATGTCCTGGTTTCAAAATTGGAGCTAACCATGGACGTCGGGAGTGAAGTTGCGCATCATGCAGCCTATTGCGCACAGTTTGAGTCGTAACACGACGTCCTGTGGCTGCACAAAAAGCATTATTCAACATGGCGGCGTTGCTGTCAGGGTTCCTCCGAGCCATAATCCGTAGGTAGCGGTCATCCACTGCAGCAGTAGCCCCTGGGCGGCCTGAGCGAGGCATGTCATCGACAATTAATGTCTCTCTGTAACTCCTCCATGTCCGAACAACATCGCTTTGGTTCACTCAGATACGCCTGGATACTTCCCTTGTTGAGAGCACTCCTTGACACAAGGTAACAATGCTGACGCGATGGACCCGAGGTATTGACCGTCTAGTCATGGTTGAACAACAGACAGCACGAACCGTGTACCTCCTTCCTAGTGGAATGACAGGAACTGATCGGCTGTCTGACCCCCTCCGTCTAATAGGCGCTGCTCATGCATGGTTGTTTACGTCTTTCAGCGGGTTTAGTGACATCTCTGAACAATCAAAGAGACTGTCTGTGACTCAATATCCGCAGTCAACGTCGATTTTCAAGAGTTCTGTGAACCGGGATGATGGAAAACGTTTTTTGATGTGTATAGAATCAAACAGACGGAACAAATAAATGAGTAAGTTTACCTCTCCAAGGGAATACTTAGCGACTAGGCGTTACAAACAGCGTTTCCTTGAGTCAGCCCTCAGGTTTTCAACCATAGAACCTTGTTTCGGAACACACACATTAATACGGCCCTTTAAAATAATTAAAAAGGTAAAACTACAAAACTTAGTAAAAAAATCTCAAACTCAGTGAACAGGAATTACAGCACACGACTCATGAGTCTGTTAATAAAACTGAGTAAAGAACTTCGTTAAACGCTAAAGCTTAAACACTAAAGCTTAAACACCAAATTGCCATACACATGTGGTGAAAGTTAAGTTCACTAGTGAACCATCGAAATTGAAAGTACTGTAGGGTTTATGCCCTTTGTAATCCACATCACGTAAAGGTGACAGGGGTACACTTTCCACTAATTAAATAAACGCCAAAGTACGATAGGGTTTCGGCGTACATTAACCACAATACGTTAAAATGTTCCGCTGATCCATGACGCACCAGTAGTAGAGGCACAGATATCAGAGCGCGGGCAATACTGACCGCAAAATTTTCCAATAACGGTCTTGCATACTCGGAAACAATGAGGGTAAAGCTGCAAGCTCGCAGGTCCGCACAGAGAAGTGAAAATCCTCTGAAGGCGTAGGACGACGACCTCGATACAGCAGTGTCATTGCCACTATTCAAAGGGGGAAAGAGTCGGTCTCGACACAAACAGAAGTGACGGCCGAAAGATCCGCTGCCCGCGAAAAGCCACGCGTGATACCTGCTGCTCGTTCTCACCTCACAGCCCACAGTCGGCGTATTTCTAACTATGAGCAAGCTAAATTCGTGCCGCCTATCGGGGTGCCAGTGAAACAAGGCACCAGGAAGATCAAGACAAAATGAACTGGAGCCGCCGGGGCTTGCTAAAGCTTCCAGTGGCCAGCCTGTGTCTCAGTACTAGGAAACACCTCGCATCCCTCAAGCAGTCCAAGGGGTCGTCAGTTCGGGCTAGTGGGCACACGTAACTACTGGTTGATCTTTCAGCCATCGGTAACACAGGTCTGCGACATAAAAGTTGTATCAAATGTACACTCCTGGAAATTGAAATAAGAACACCGTGAATTCATTGTCCCAGGAAGGGGAAACTTTATTGACACATTCCTGGGGTCAGATACATCACATGATCACACTGACAGAACCACAGGTACATAGACACAGGCAACAGAGCATGCACAATGTCGGCACTAGTACAGTGTATAGCCACCTTTCGCAGCAATGCAGGCTGCTATTCTCCCATGGAGACGATCGTAGAGATGCTGGATGTAGTCCCGTGCAACGGCTTGCCATGCCATTTCCACCTGGCGCCTCAGTTGGACCAGCGTTCGTGCTGGACGTGCAGACCGCGTGAGACGACGCTTCATCCAGTCCCAAACATGCTCAATGGGGGACAGATCCGGAGATCTTGCTGGCCAGGGTAGTTGACTTACACCTTCTAGAGCACGTTGGGTGGCACGGGATACATGCGGACGTGCATTGTCCTGTTGGAACAGCAAGTTCCCTTGCCGGTCTAGGAATGGTAGAACGATGGGTTCGATGACGGTTTGGATGTACCGTGCACTATTCAGTGTCCCCTCGACGATCACCAGTGGTGTACGGCCAGTGTAGGAGATCGCACCCCACACCATGATGCCGGGTGTTGGCCCTGTGTGCCTCGGTCGTATGATTGTGGCGCTCACCTGCACGGCGCCAAACACGCATACGACCATCATTGGCACCAAGGCAGAAGCGACTCTCATCGCTGAAGACGACACGTCTCCATTCGTCCCTCCATTCACGCCTGTCGCGACACCACTGGAGGCGGGCTGCACGATGTTGGGGCGTGAGCGGAAGACGGCCTAACGGTGTGCGGGACCGTAGCCCAGCTTCATGGAGACGGTTGCGAATGGTCCTCGCCGATACCCCAGGAGCAACAGTGTCCCTAATTTGCTGGGAAGTGTTGGTGCTGTCCCCTACGGCACTGCGTAGGATCCTACGGTCTTGGCGTGCATCCGTGCGTCGCTGCGGTCCGGTCCCAGGTCGACGGGCACGTGCACCTTCCGCCGACCACTGGCGACAACATCGATGTACTGTGGAGACCTCACGCCCCACGTGTTGAGCAATTCGGCGGTACGTCCACCCGGCCTCCCGCATGCCCACTATACGCCCTCGCTCAAAGTCCGTCAACTGCACATACGGTTCACGTCCACGCTGTCGCGGCATGCTACCAGTGTTAAAGACTGCGATGGAGCTCCGTATGCCACGGCAAACTGGCTGACACTGACGGCGGCGGTGCACAAATGCTGCGCAGCTAGCGCCATTCGACGGCCAACACCGCGGTTCCTGGTGTGTCCGCTGTGCCGTGCGTGTGATCATTGCTTGTACAGCCCTCTCGCAGTGTCTGGAGCAAGTATGGTGGGTCTGACACACCGGTGTCAATGTGTTCTTTTTTCCATTTCCAGGAGTGTATCAAGTGATTTGTTTTAGCGTTTTCAACGCTGATGTCGGGAAAAATAGTGAAAAAATTCCATCACGTACAGTTATTTCACAAACTGCTTGCCTAGTTTTTGCTTTTTTTGGATATTTCAGTACTCTAGTGAGTTTGAATTTTGGTTTTTAGGATCTCCATAAATTGTTATATAGCGGTTTTCATACTACATATACGTAAAATAAAGAGTAATTAGGAGAAAGCAGCAGTATTTTCATGTCAGTAGCTGTCTCTCGCCCTGCCTCTTCCCCCGCCATCACCAAGCAGTAAGCTTCTGCTATTGTCCTTAACAGTACCTCTTCACTCTGTGCTGTTCACGTGTTGTTGTTACTAGTGACTGTTTCCTTGTGTTGTGAAGTTGTTTTATGGAAAACGGCTAATGGATACCAGAGGATGTATAAACTTACCAGATTGCTTCTGCTACATTTGTGGTAACTATACCGTTAAAAAGCAACACAGAAAGATTTCCGATCTTGTTGAAAAACCATATTTCGCCTATTTTGGTATAAAGTTAGGTTATCAAGATAAGCCTTGGGCCCCACACAAAGTTTGTTCAATGTGTGTTGAAGAACTGAGGCAATGGTTTAAATGTCAAAGGCAGTTCTTACGTTTTGGAATACCAATGGTTTGGAGGGAGCTCAAAAATCATAGTGATGACTGCTATTTTTGTTCTTGCAAAGTACGAGGTTTCAATTTGAAAAACAGAAATGATATTTCTTCCAGAATGAGATTTTCACTCTGAAGCGGAGTGTGCGCTGATATGAAACTTCCTGGCAGATTAAAACTTTGTGCCGGACCGAGAATCGATTTCAGGAGCTTTGCCTTTCGTGAGCACTGACATTCAATCAGCCATCTTCCCTATTCGTCATGCACCTGAAGCACCAATACCCTTTCCTCCAGATTCTTTGGATGATATAGAGGATCACGAACCATTAGCTCAGCAAGGTGACAGTGAAGGAGACAGGTTGCTATCCTCCTGGTACAACCGATCACATTCCATTCTCACAATCTGAACTGAACGGTTTAGTTAGAAACCCAGGCCTTTCGAAATAATCCGCAGAGGTTTTAGGATCTAGATTGAAAGATAAACATATGTTGGCTCCGGGTACATCCTTTTCTTGTTATCGATCGAGGGAAAAGGAGTTTGTATCTTTCTTCCCTCAAGAAGGTGACATGGAGTTTTGCAGTGATGTTCCTGGACTTACGACACGTTTCAAAATAGAATATGGTCCTGATGAGTGGAGACTTTTCATTGATTCTTCAAAAAGAAGCCAGCCTTACAGCAACACTTCTACACAATGGCAATATGTATGCTTCGATACGAGCTGGACACTCGGTTCACTTAAAAGAATGTTACGAATACCTTGAACTGGTTTTAAGTAAACTCTGCTATTCAGACCCCAAATGGACATTTTGTGGTGATTTCAATGCTGCTTGGTCAACAAAGTGGCTATAAAAAGTTCCCTTGCCTTTTCTGTGAATGGGATAGTAGAGACAGAAAGCAACGCTACATAAAAAAGCTTGACCCTTGAGAAAAACCTTACAGGTAGGGGTTAAAAATGTTCAGAGGAAAAGCCTTGTGGATCGCAAACATGTGTTACTTCGACTTCACATTAAGTTGGGGCTGATGAAAAAATTTGTTAAGCCACTGCCAAAATAAATGAAGTGTTTCAGATATCTTTGTGGACAGTTTCCTGGTTCATTCGAGGCAAAGCTAAAGGAAGGAATCTTTGCCGGAGCAGACTTTAGAAAACTAACGACAGATCGCAACTTTGTGGACAAAACAGAAACAAAAGGAAATGCGGCATGGACATCTTTTAAATTAGTTGTTTCCGGTTTCCTAGGAAACAAAATAGATCCAAACTACAAGACAATCGTCGCAGACATGCTCCAGTTTAAAGAGAAATGGAAGTGTAGTGGAAATGTAGTTTATAACATGATTTATAAATACAATAAAATTTTATAACATTGGAAAAAATGTGATAAATTGCTTAAATTTTGTTATTATACCCAAAAATGCTCCCTTCTTTTAGAAAACCTGACGTGATAGAAAAAAAATGGATTGCATTTTTGAAATCAGCCCTGAAAAGTACATAAGTCAGTTATCAAATTTCAAACAACTTTCAAAAAATATTTTTTTGCAGACCTGTGTAATCGAAACCGAAAAGCCATGTGCAATCTTTCTTTTTCACAAAAGACCACATGTGTACGGATCGGCGCATGTGTGTGACTCAAGTGTGCAGTTTTCAGTTTTACAGCTCTCAGTTCAAGATTTATCTTCGTGTCAGCTCGTGAGAAGTTCAACAGTTACGTTTCTGTGTGTCAATCAGCAGTACAGTTTGCAGTGTTCTATACTTTGATGATAGTTTGCTCATGTACCAACATGTTAAATGGTAACAGGCACAACGAGAATGAGAAATTTATTCGTAAGTTGGAACCTTGTCTATCTGAAGTACGTGACGAGAACACCACGACAGAGGAACGAGAGAAACTGCTCACTCAAATTTAGTGGAAAAATCTAAATAGCTCGGTACAACCAGACGACGAAAACAGTATTTTAAAACATAATTTTTCAAAGCAATCACGGCAAAGAGATCTCCATTGAAATCTGAAAGGTCACCAACAAAATTTATGAGCGACCGTTACAGTACAATCACCTGAGTTTCTGTGCCATTAAGATACAGTGTATCTCGTATGAAGAGAGAATGCCGAGGAATTTTAGTGTGGCTGTCACTCTGGTGATCCCATATCATTTTCATTTCAGAGTACGATACTCATCCAAACCAAGGATGTAATAATAATGCCTCGCCCCAGTCCTGTTTATATTTGAAATGCTGATGCTGCTGTACTGCCTCACTTTCATCAGACATTCCTACAACTTCTCGCGTTTCTTTGTTCGCGTAAAATTTCGGGTATTCCAGGAGAGTAAACACACTTGTTGCAGCAAATCCGTTCTGTTCAGTCGAAACTATTGACGCAACTGAAGTTACGAACCTCTCACATAACTACGTCTGTGCAACTAATCCTGTATGGAAAAACTGCGCAGGTAAACTGGGACGAATGTTTCAAGAACTGGAGCAGGGGCTTTCAAATGCATGTCAACACACGCAAATGATCCGGAGGCTTTCGACAGTTATCGTAAGTAAGTACGGAATACAGTATTTATAACTGTATGATGTACTAAAGGTCTGTATTTCTTTCTCATTGAATGCAAGTTTACCTCTGCCATGGTATCGAATAACCATTTTACCTAACTAGGTTGACATTTACAGACAACTAAGTAATTCGTTTTTTGTGCCAATAAATTTGCAAACATCTCGCCAACGATTTGTTCGCAGATACATGTTTACTCGATATTTTTTTAAGTATCATGTATTTTCAGCTGTCTGCTTGTGCCGTTAATGACGACACCTTTTTGTGTACTAAAGAGGATTGACGATTTTGGTGAAAAGTTTGCAGCAGGTTATCCAGTTGTTGTAGTCATCTTTTCGAATATGACAGGCTAAACTGCTTGATGATCAGCGCCCTATCATTCCGAAGGCTCGTTTGCCGCAGCTCTGTACGTAATCTGTCGTGGACAAGTCTTTCCATCCCTGGACAACTGCTGAAACCTGCACCCACTTGGAACTGTTGATTGTAGTTAAGCCTCGACCTCTCTCTGCACTTTTTACCCCATATACTTCACCCCATTACCTAAATGAGATTTCGTTGATGCCTTATGAAGTGTCTTGTCAAACGATCCCTTCGCTTAGTGAGGTTGGGGCATACACGTGTTTTTATCGCGAGTTTCAGTAACTTATCATTAGTTACTCGATCTACCAGTCTAATCTTCAACATCGTTTCGTAGTACCACATTTCACAGGCTTCTACTGTTTTTGTTTGAACTGTTTACCGTCCACGTTTTAGTTTTGCTCAAGGCTGCACCATGAAAAAATATTCCCTGCGAAGGCTCCACTACGCTTAATTTCTTTATTTTTAGGTAAAAGTATTTCTAGCCGGTGCTAGCCTGCGTTTTATGTTCACTTTTGATTTCGTGTCAGTTTGCTGGCAAATAACAACTTCTTTATTTTCAGTGTGCCATTTCCTAACCTAATTCCCTCAGAATCATCTAATGTATTTCCGTATAATCTTTTTTTTTTCTTTCTTTCTGTTTCAAACGTCATCTAGCAACACATTTTCGCAACACTGTCTATTCTGCTCAACTGATCTTCCAACGGCTGTGCTGTCTTCAGCAGGGTTGATCGTTAACAGCAAAAATTTATGCTGTTACTTCTTGCCATTCAATCTGAACTACTTCTCCAAATTTTTCACTAGTCTCCTCTACTGTTTTCTCAGTGTATAGATTGAATGACATCAGTGGATGGCTACAAGTCTTTCTCACTGCATTTCCAGCTATTGCCGGTTTTTCACATCATTCGACACCTAAAACTGCAATCTAGTTTCTATACAAATTATAGATAACCAACCACTCGTCCTTTCTTTTTTTTTTTTTTTTTTTTTGGTAACTTCAGAATTTCAGAGAATGTATTTCAGCCAAAATAGCCAGTAGCGTTTTCTAAATGTACAAATGCTATAGAATGTTGTTCGGTTTTTTGTTCAATTTGTTTTCGAACAGATTACTGATGATGATCATCTTCTGCATGATTCTGCTGCATACTTACACTATTTCTTCTTTCTTCCCAGGCTAAAGCCTTTGTCCTTCTGTGCCCCTCAGTGTCTATCCTGAGGTTGTGCGCCATCTTTCCCTTGGACGGTCAATATTTTGTTTTACCAACTGGTAATTTATTTCTTACGATTTTCACAATTTTCCATTCATCCATGCGGTCTTTGTGTTCGTTCCATTCATGTTTTCTCTTAGGTATCCACTCATTAATGCATACTTACGTATAACAAATGCTGCCCTCGTTCGATGCGTTTCTCAAGTTTTTCGGGAGATTGATGTTCAAAGTTTTACGAGCTTGTTCAAAACAATACGAATGCGCCGGCCACCAAACACCTGCTTTATCATAGCTGCGTTACAGCGTCGTTACTTTTTCCTTGAACTTTCACCCAACACTTCTGCAGGTTCAATGAATCATGTTCTTTTTTTTTTTTGATAGAGGAACAGTAGTAATAATAGTCACAACGGTAGATCCGGGACGAGGTACATTTATAAATATACGCTGTCATTCTAAGGGTTTCGAGAGAGGATTGATAAAAAAACTGAGAATAGTTAAGATGGCGATTTTAATGCTTCACGTCTGTCCTCACTTGATTACGTCGCACAGAAAGTTCGTATAACCACATAAATTGCCAGACAAGTTCTTTTCATTTTTGTTCAACTCGCTTGTCACATTTTCTCTAACATCTGTTATGTCGTCAAAGCGTTCATCCTTCATGGGAATTTCTGTGCGCCGGCCGGAGTGGGCGAGCGGATCTAGGCGCTACAGTCTGGAATCGCGCGACCGCTACGTCGCAGGTTCGAATCCTGCCTCGGACATGGATGTGTGTGATATCCTTAGGTTAGTTAGGTTTAAGTAGTTCTAAATTCTAGGGGACTGATGACCTCAGAAGTTAAGTCCCATAGTGCTCAGAGCCAATTTCTGTACTTTGTCGATTTGTGATAGGTTCGTATTGATAAGACCAAGTCTCATCATTCTGCAGACTGCCCTGAACTCCTGATTTAGATATGTTTCTCGTTGCAAGTTCTGATACAACAACGCTGACGCACTATAGTCGCACGTCCATTATCTGACGCTACCTGCTCACAACTGACTGCATGCTCCCCCGTCGGAGGTACGAGTCACCCTTTGGGCACAGATGCGCGTGTTGTCCTTAGCATAAGTTAGCTTAAGTTAAAGTTACATTAATTAGTGTGTAAGCCTAGAGACCGATGACCTCAGCAGTTTGGTCCTATAGAACGTACCACCAATTTCCAATACACATCCGTTGTTTACAACCTCCAGTTAGAGCTGCCCCCGTGATTACTGCGCTGGCATCTCTTACACGCCAGGAATAAAATCGGATGGTGCAGACTATTTTTTCTTTGCATCTTTCGTTCTCATTCCTGAAGGGGTGTAACTCATCCACGAGAGAAGTGGCTTGTAAGGCGCTTGTTCGCCCGATTCTTGAGTGTTGTTCATCTATCTGGGATCCTTATCAGGTAGGGCTGATAGAGGAGATAGAGAAGATGGAGCGAAGAGCGACGCGTTTCGTCACGGGATCGTTTAACTAGCGAGAGAGCGTTGCGGAGATGCTAAACATACTCCACTGGCTGGCGTTACAAGAGACGCGTTGTGCAAATGGTTCGAATGGCTCTGAGCACTATGGGACTTAAAATCTAAGGTCATCAGTCCCCTATACTTAGAACTACTTAAACCTAACTAATCTACGGACATCCCACACATTCGTGCCCCAGGCCGGATTCGAACCTGCGACCGTAGCGGTCGCGCGGTTCCAGACTGAAGCGCCTAGAACCGGTCGGCCACAGCGGCCGGCCGGCGTTGTGCATAACGGAGAGAGTTACTATGGATATTTATTACAGCACTTTTCGGGAGGAGTCGGACAACATATTACTTCACCCCACATACATCTCGCGTATTGACCATGAGGAGAAAATTCCAGAAATTACAGCCAATACAGAGGCTTACTGACAGTCAGTCTTCCCACGCGCTGTCTGCGAGTGGAACAGGGTTGGAGGGATGAGACAGTGGTACCAAAAGTACCGTCCGCCACACACCATTACGTGGCTTGTGAAGTATGAAGCAGATGAGAGTGGGCCGATGAGAGACCCTGTGATTTTTTCAACCATAGGGTTAGTTTTTCTGTCTTTTTTCTTTGTTTTTACATGAAGAAAAAGAATAACTTTGAATTTATTGTTTTTTTCTGATTTCCTTTTTAGATTTTTGGCTGGAGATGGTAAATTCAAATTCCGGAAGTTGCGATTGAAGTGGGGAAAATCTTTCCGAGGCGTCCCCAACATAATGATTTCAATGCGATACCTTCCTAATACGTGCATGATTATGTCGATAAATAAATGTTAATTTCATCGCGATTGCTTATTATACCTAGAGTATACTTCGCCACAAATTTAAGGACATAATTACCATTTTTATTATATTATAATAGCGATACTGACCTGCCTTGGCAATCCGAGGCAGTAAGTGAATAGAAAACTTAACAATAAATTCCGCCTTCTGTCTTTATAGCATTTTTCTTGCGCCAATGCACATTTTGAGTCCCAGTTTTGTCATCAAGCTTTTCCGTTGTTGCGTAAAACTCCTCATTGAAACTCCTAAGAGTAAACGCCCATGTTCAATAATTACATGAAGGTTGGGAACCCATTCCACATCAGATTATTTTATTGATTCCCACAGTTTCAATATTTATTTTTGAAAACTGTGTATGTTGAACATACATGAGCTGAAACTTCCTGGAAGATTGAAACTGTATGCCGGACCGAGACTCGAACTCGGTCCCGCGTTCGTCTCGCAGGAAGTTTCATATCAGCGCACACTCTCCTGCAATGTGAAAATCTCATTCTTCAATATGAGCTGCTCTTTTCGAATGCTATACGCGAAAGAAATTTGGCGTGTTGACGTCGCAAAGAACGTCCTCGCGTAACAACGGAAAGAACTGACGAATCTGTACCTTCGAAAAGTGCTTTATCATAACAAATGCCGTGCAAATACAGCAGACGTATTTTATTAACACGTTTTCCATTACCATCATTTTTACTTTACGAAAAAGACGATCCTGGCCGCCGTATGATTGTTTGGTGGAAGGTAAAAGAGAACTGACAGGGTTATAGTTCGCCGCTTTAGCCGGTTGCGCTGTTCGGTGGCTGTTGCTTTCGTTTGGTATTCAGTGGGTTTGATTTCTCCAAAATGTTTCAGAACAACAGCATCAGCAATATTCATTACATCGAAGCACAGAGTGATCATAAAATCAGTATAAATTTGAAAACTTAATAAACCACGGAATAATGTAGATAGAGAGATAAACATTGACACACATACTTGGAATGACATGGGGTTTTATTAGAACCACCCCATATTGCTATACGCGTGAAAGATCTCTTGCGCGCGTCGTTTGGTGATGATCGTGTGCTCAGCCGCCACTTTCGTCATGCTTGGCCTCCCAGGTCCCCAGACCTCAGTCCGTGCGTTTATTGGCTTTGGGGTTACCTGAAGTCGCAAGTGTATTGTGATCGACCGACATCTCTAGGGATGCTGAAAGACAACTCCGACGCCAATGCCTCACCAACTCCGGACATGCTTTTCAGTGCTGTTAACAACATTATTCCTCGACTACAGCTATTGTTGAGGAATGATGGTGGACATATTGAGTATTTCCTGTAAAGAACATCATCTTTGCTTTGTCTTGCTTTGTTATGCTAAATATTGCTATTCCGATCAGATGAAGCGCCATCTGTCGGACGTTTTTAGAACTTTTGTATTTTTTTGGTTCTAATAAAACCACATGTCATTCTAAGCATGTGTGTCAATTTGTACCTATCTATATTTCGTGATTTATTCAGTTTTCAAATTTATACCGACTTTTTGATCACCCGGTATATACCGCAGTGGTTGTGTATGCTATGCCAGGCTGCTGTAAACCTTGACGCTCGTGTATTCGAATGTTTACAGAGACGGAAAGTCTGCTCTGTACTCAAACAACGATATTGTGAAGTCCAGACTCCCAAGTTAATGGAGTGTTCCTTAAATTCCAGATGTTGTCAACGCAGTTCCGCATTGCCTCTTAGTGTACAAAAATCGACAGAGGGAGAGAGAGAGAGAGAGAGAGAGCGCGAGAGAGAGAGAGGAGAGGGGGGTCTTCGCACCTAAAAGTAATTTCAGGCGTACCAGTACCGCAAGGGAGTGCTATTGGGCCGTTAGTTTTCATAATGTATATAAACAATCTAGTCGATAACGCCGAAAGTTACACTAGGCTTCCCGCGATTGATGCAGTTGTATACAGAGAAGTGGCATCGGTAGAAAATCGTAGTGAAATGCAGTAAGGCCTGTAAATCATCAATATTTGGTGCAGGTACTGGCAGTTGACCCTCAATATTACAAAATGTAACGTACTATGTATAGACAGACAGAAACGCCTATTACTGCTTCATTTCAGAAGAATTGCTGCAAGCAGTCACATCCGTTAGAAGCCTGGGAGAATGCATAAGGCGCTGTTTAAAGTGGAACGATCACGTATAATTTATGCAGATAATGCAGATCAGACTGGGATTCATTGGAAGAATCCTCAAGAAGTCCATTCAAGACGAAGGCAGCTTACAAGACCGTCGTTCTACAAAACGTAGAGTACTAGTGATCAGGCTAATGTGCGCAACTGGTAGCTTTGGTAGAGAAAGTAGCAAGATTCGAAGGTAATTTGAAATGAAGGGCAACGACAGCTGAAGCAGCAGTAAACCCAGATGTTAAAATAGCTAAAACTGGTGAACATACCAGTGAATAAAATCTCGTCAATCCACTATAGCTATATTTACTGAAGTCCTTGCAGACTCGCTCTTTCGGTTGTGCAACATTTTTATTTGCATCTTGTGGTGCATCTCCGTACAAAAATGGCCAATACTATCATAACTTCAAATAAGTAATTAGATAGTTGGAATAAATTATTTGTGGACTTCCTAATTAAGAAAACATATGGAATTGGACATGGATTGGCCAGCAACTGTAAAATTTAAAACAAATGCTGAGGATATTGCGGGTCGGCATCGACCGTTACACCTTGACAGTCATAAACTACAACAGCTACATGTAACAGCAGTGCAAGTTAGTCCGCGGCACGTCAGTGTATCTTCAGAATAAGTAGGCAAAACTAGTCGCTTATTGGCTTCTAATACAAAAACTTTACGTTTAACACTAAGCAGATTGGAACTCTGGTATATACGTGCTCATTTCACCTACTTCACTATCTGTATTTTACTGCCTGAAAGTTCTGTAAACTATATATAAGATTAAAAGAACTACCCACGAAAGAGGTTCTACATCTACATCTACATCTACATACATACTCTGCAATCCACCATACGGTGCGTGGCGGAGGGTACCTCGTACCACAACTAGCATCTTCTCTTTCTGTTCCACTCCTAAACAGAACGAGGGAAAAATGACTGCCTATATGCCTCTGTACGAGCCCTAATCTCTCTTATCTTTGTGGTCTTTCCGCGAAATGTAAGTTGGCGGCAGTAAAATTGTACTGCAGTCAGCCTCAGATGTTGGTTCCCTAAATTTCCTCAGTAGCGATTCACGAAAAGAACGCCTCCTTTCGTCTAGAGACTCCCACCCGAGTTCCTGAAGCATTTCCGTAACACTCGCGTGATGATCAAACCTACCAGTAACAAATCTAGCAGCCCGCCTCTGAATTGCTTCTATGTCCTCCCTCAATACGACCTGATAGGGATCCAAAACGCTCGAGCAGTACTCATCAATAGCTCGTATTAGTGTTTTATAAGCGGTCTCCTTTAGAGATGAACCACATCTTCCCAGAATTCTACCAATGAACCGAAGACGACTATCCGCCTTCCCCACAACTACCATTACATGCTTGTCCCACTTCATATCGCTCTGCAATGTTACGCCCAAATATTTAATCGACGTGACTGTGTCAAGCGCTACACTGCTAATGGAGTATTCAAACATTACGGGATTCTTTTTCCTATTCATCTGACTTAATTTACATTTATCTATATTTAGAGTTAGCTGCCATTCTTTACACCAATCACAAATCCTGTCCAAGTCATCTTGCATGCTCCTACAGTCACTCAACGACGACACCTTCCCGTACACCACAACATCATCAGCAAACAACTGCATGTTGCTATCCACCCTTTACAAAATATCATTTATGTAGATAGAAAACAATAGCGGACCTACCACGCTTCCCTGGGGCACTCCAGATGATACCCCCACCTCCGATAAACACTCACCATCGTGGACAACTTACTGGGTTCTATTACTTAAGAAGTCAAGGTTTCAAGCAAAGCTCTCATTCAACCGTTAATTCAGTACAGCAAGTGATTATGGAACCTTTGCCAGATAGGTCGACAGAAAAGTAGAGAAGACCCAAAGAAGAGCAGCGCGTCTTGTCACAGGTTCGTTTAGCAAGCGCGAAAACGTCACCGAGACACTCAGCCAACTATAGTGTCAGACGCTAGAAGAGAAGCGTTGCACATACGATGCTGTTTAGTGTTAAGATTCCGAGAGAAAACGTTGTTAGAAGTGTCAACCGATATATTGCTCCCCCCCCCCCCCTACCTGTTTCTCGCGAAAAAACCATCAAAATAAAAAGATTCTAGGCCACACGGAGACTTACCAAATCATTCTTGCGGCGGTCTATTGGACACTGGAACAGGTAAAGGAGCGAGTGACAATACTACGCAAAGAACCTACCACCACACACGATATGGTGGCTTGCGCAGTACAGGTGCAGAGCTTCTAATCGTGTAACAGTACGTGATTTCACACCTTTCTTCGGAAATCAGAGGATGACACGCGTAAAGCTGAAATACTAAACACCTTTTTCCAAAGCTGTTACACAGAGAAAGACCGCACTGCAGTTCCTTCTCTAAATCCTCGCACGAACGAAAAAATGGCTGACATCGAACTAAGTGTCCAAGGGATAGAAAAGCAACTGAAACCACTCAACAGAGGAAAGTCCACTGGACCTGACGGGATACCAATTCGATTCTACACAGAGTACGCGAAAGAACTTGCCCCCCTTCTAACAGCCGTGTACCACAAGTCTCGAGAGGAACGGAAGGTTCCAAATGATTGGAAAAGAGCACAGGTAGTCCCAGTTTTCAAGAAGGGTCGTCCAGCAGATGCGCAAAACTATAGGCCTATATCTCTGACGTCGATCTTTTGTAGAATTTTAGAACATGTTTTTTGCTCGCGTATCATGTCATTTCTGGAAACCCAGAATCTACTCTGTAGGAACCAACATGGATTCTGGAAACAGCGATCGTGTGAGACCCAACTCGCTCTATTTGTTCATGACACCCAGAAAATGTTAGATACAGGCTCCCAGGTAGATGCCATTTTCCTTGACTTCCGGAAGGCGTTCGATATAGTTCCGCACTATCGCCTGATAAACAAAGTAAGAGCCTACGGAATATCAGAGCAGCTGTGTGGCTGGATTGAAGAGTTTTTAGCAAACAGAACACAGCATGTTGTTGTCAATGGAGAGACGTCTACAGACGTTAAAGTAACCTCTGGCGTGCCACAGGGGAGTGTTATGGGACCATTGCTTTTCACAATATATATAAATGACGCAGTAGATAGTGTCGGAAGTTCCATGCGGCTTTTCGCGGATGATGCTGTAGTATACAGAGAAGTTGCAGCATTAGAAAATTGCAGCGAAATGCAGGAAGACCTGCAGCGGATACGCACTTGGTGCAGACAGTGGCAACTGACCCTTAACACAGACAAATATAATGTATTACGAATACATAGAAAGAAGGCTCCTTTATTGTATGATTATATGATAGCGGAACAAACACTGGTAGCAGTTACTTCTGTAAAATATCTGGGAGTATGCGTGCGGAACGATTTGAAGTGGAATGATCATATAAAATTAATTGTTGGTAAGGCGGGTGCCAGGTTGAGATTCATTGGGAGAGTCCTTAGAAAATGTAGTCCATCAACAAAGTAGGTGGCTTACAAAACACTCGTTCGGCCTATATTTGAGTATTGCTCATCAGTGTGGGATCCGTACGAGGTCGGGTTGACAGAGGAGATAGAGAAGATCCAAAGAAGAGCGGCGCATTTCGTCACAGGGTTATTTGGTAAGCGTGATAGCGTTACGGAGATTTATAGCAAACTCAAATGGCACTCTCTGCAAGAGAGGCGCTCTGCAACGCGGTGTAGCTTACTGTCCAGGTTTCAAGAGGGTGCGTTTCTGGATGAGGTATCGAATATATTGCTTCCCCCTACTTATACCCCCCGAGGAGATGACGAATGTAAAATTAGAGAGATTAGAGCGCACACGGAGGCTTTCAGACAGTCGTTCTTCCCGCGAACCATACGCGAGTGGAACAGGAAAGGGAGGTAATGACAGTGGCACGTAAAGTGCCGTCCGCCACACACCGTTGGGTGACTTGCGGAGTATAAATGTAGATGTAGATGTAGAATCTAACTGGTGTTCCCTAGCGTCGGCGTTTGGCAGTCGTTCCACTCTTCAGTAGTTTCCCAGAGCTCGTAACGTGTGAAGACGCGGGCGTGCCGTTTCGGAACGAGCCAGTCAGGAGGACGGCCGGGTGTGCGGAAAGGGGCAGCCGTCCGGGGCCTGCGCAGAGGTCGGCACCGGCCGACCGGCCGGCCGCCTGCTTTTATCCCCGCTGTCCGCCCTCGAGCCGTCACGCGCCCATACGCTCGGAAACTCCAGACACAGGCCAACGCGCCACTCCCAGCCGCCGAGGGCCGAAGCGAAAAGCGGAAAGCGGCGGCGCCCGTCGCTGTTAGTTGTGTGACGTCGGCCGGAAGAGACGCCGTGTCCAGAGGTGAGACCCTCCTCCTCCCCCTCCTCCTCCTCCTCACAGGACCGGTGCCGGACGTCTGCGTCTTCCCGCGTCACACATCCGGCGCTCTGACAGTTTCCGAGGAAGAGACGTCCAATAGGAAATCACTGGAATTTCCTGCCTTTTTTTCTTTTAGCAGAACACGGCAACATACAGGGTGTTTCATGAGGAACAGTAAATACTAGCAAACTCCACTCCCCGGATTTTTCAAAGAAACGAACTCCCGTGTATGAAAGGGCTTCAAAGCTTGATTACTTCACAGTGGTATAACGTTGTAGGTATATTCAGTGGTATATGAGGAAGCTGTCTAAGAAACTTTTTACCGTATAGGTTACTAGTAAAAGAATTAATAAAGACTACTCAGGCTTCCAGACGCATCAGATGGCTAAAATCCCACAAAATTTCGACCGAGCTCTCCTCGACCTCTGTCAAGTTTTACATGACTGTCGTGTCGCCGAGGCCTCGCCGTTATATGGGTTGTTCCGTATTCATGAATATGACAAGAACGATCATTCGAAGCAAGGAAGTGAACTAATATGGCGCCTCAAATGCATATCTTAAGGGCTATTGCCACTTCATCATCTTCCATAGTGTGAAACAAATCTCTTTCACTGCAAGCTCGTTGCTTTTCATAATTTGGGAGGAGGCAGTATGGGCCAAAATAAAAAGAAATTGTTTAGTAATCATGGGCTCTAAAATGTTTGTCCTAAGGAGCTGTGAATAGTACAGTAGAAGAGAGGTGTTTCACAATAGCTAAGATGATAAGTGCTCATAACCCGTAAGATATACAGTTTACTGGCCATGTTTACTGAACATTTTGTACTTGTCTTGGTCCATACTGCCACCTCCCATGACATGACAAGCAAAGAGTTTTCATAGGAAGAGATTCGTTCACACAACATTGTCATGCTGACACAACCATTTTCTCCGAACTGTTTCTCAACTGTGAGCAGTACGCAGTACTGCGAAACCTTTTTATATCGTTCGGCATTTCGCGTTTTATTGAGTACAATAAGTAGATTGAATCTTAATCTCGAGAAACATCACCTTAACGTAACACTAAGTCAACCATATTTCTCAGAACCCAGACCCTTCGATAGGATTGTTAGAACGTACAGTGTGTGTGTGGTTCGTCGCTCCAGACACTCGTCTGCCTCCGTCCGCTGGCCAGTGGTGTCGCTTCTGACTCCATCCCAAGCGTCGCTTAGCGTTCACTGCAGCAATGCACGGCTTACGAAGAGCTCCTCGACGATTCTGCACCATTGTGTTCAACTCATTAGCAGCACTGCTTGTAGCATTTTGCAGTTCATGAATGAGTCCTTCCGCTGATTTCACGCAATTTTTTACAACCACATGCCGCAATACTCTCTTCAATCACTCTGCATCAGTACGTGAGGTGTGGCTGCTCTTAGTTTAAGTGTTTTTGTTCTTCCGCCTTTCCACTTCACAATCACATCACATCATGAGCAACCGACGTGAGCAGCCTTAGAAGAAGGAGACATCCAGTGACTACACGTTCCAAGACAAAGAGCCCGCCTGACCGATTCACTGTGCTGCTACTGCTGGTCTGCTTACAACACAACATTCCCCAACTCCCTTTACAATGGTGGGTTCATGTGTTGTAATATCTAGTGGTCAGTTCCGTTTACATTGGGGTGTCTGAATAGTTTTTCAAAGATAACGTATGACCATCGTTCCGAAAGCAATGCCTCCTATTTTTACTAACAGAAACTGCAGGAGATAAATAACTCACAACAGCACACCTAAATAGAGCATTTCAGCTACAGGCTGTCATTTTCCCACTCAGTCATCACCATTCGTTATGCATTTCTACCAACGATGAACCAGAGCCTGCACGCCACGCTTGTAAAAGTCTGAACCAGCTGAGGCTAACCGCTTCCTTACAGCTCTTACAACAGCATCCGAGTCTTGAAAATGTTCGCCACGTGGTCAATCTTTCAGAGGCCCAAGGAGATGGAAGTCTGAAGATGCTAAATCATGACTGTACGGTGGATGTGGTAAGACAGTGAAGCCGAATTCTGCAATGTGTTACGTGGTAACAAACCTCGTGAGGGAGCTGACCTTACCATGTTGCAAGTGAAAGTTGGTCTTCTTCTCTTTTAAATTCCGGCTTTCTGCTTAGTCACTATCGTCTCGTAGGATGCTTAATTAACAGTTTCTCCAGGATCAAGGACATTCGAAAGAATCACATCGTGGCTGTCCCAAAAGACTGTGCACACCACTTTGCCTGCAGACGACTGTGTATTGAATTTCTTCCTTGACGGAGAATTCACATGTCGCCTTTCCATGGACTGTCTTTTGGATTCCAGCTCGTACAGGTGATATCACGTCTCATCTTCGGTGACGATACTATGCAGAAAATTGTCACCTTCAGCTTCATATTGGTCCAGCAGGTACCGATAAATTTCCACTCGATGATATTTTTGTTCTTCTGTAGGCATCAGCGCGACCCATCTCGCACAGACTGTGCGATACTCAGATGTTCGACATCGTTTCAGAGGCATTACAGTTGACTTGATGAAGACGCCTTTCGCTTCGAGGGATGACAGCTGTGCAGCGTCGACGGGGCCGTGGCTTGCCATGCACACCCTTTTCACCACCTTGAAAATGCCGAACCCATCGCCTCACATTGCTCACGTCTGTTCTATCGTCTCCATTCAACTTTAACAAGCGTCAATGGGTTTCAGTCAGGGTAATTTTTTCAGCAGTGAGGAATTGAATTACACGTCGCTATATTATACGTGCATCCATATAGACTCCGTTTCGGAACACTCTTCTGCTGCCATCAACCACCGCAGAACAAAGGAACCACCAACAATTGAAAGAGGAAGGTTCAAGAGTTAGCAGAACACCAACGTCATTTGGCGCGGACATCGAAAGTCACCACTAAATTTTAAAAAAAAGGCATTACCTTTGGAATGACCTTCGTATTCAATGGATGTGACTGCTTCCATAGACGATTGTGTCATTTTACAATAATGGGAATTTCTACATATTTTTACGCAATATGGTACATTTATTTAACCTAATGGTCATCAGTCAGTCTCTGCATTAAGCACAGATCTCCTGCAGGTTTTCCTGCATTTGGCTGGAATGTCCGGTGGAACTTCTCTATCCAGGGTGTTAGGAAATTACCGTTACAATCTTCTGTGGTTTACAGGGGGGAGTAGGTACACAATATTTTGAATGAGAAACCATGTCTGGAAACTTACCATTTGCTTTTTACGACGGTTTCAGTTCAGGTGTTTAACCCAGCCATTTCTGCTAGAGGAACAGAATTAGGCGTGATGCCCTGTGTAATTATTACGTAACAATTCGATAGAAAACATAACGAAACAGCCATTTATCACTTAATCACATTTCTTTGTGTTAACACTTCGACATTACGTTCTGTACGTAAAGTATGCTGGGTTCCCTTTTTATTTTTTGCATAGTGCAAACACGTAATGTTTAAGCGTTAATACAAACAGATGTGCTTAAGTGACAAATGGATGTTTCGTTATGTTTCATTTGGATTGTTACCTAGTAACTGCACTGCATCAGGCCTGATTCGGTTCCTCTAACAGAAGTGAATGAGTTAAATATCTTAAATGAAACATCGTAAAACGGGTTCCTATTCAAAATATTCTGTTCTCACTCGCCTCTGCAATCCCTTGAAGATTGTAACGGTGATTTCCGAACACCGTATGCCACGACATCATCTTTGTACGCCGTGACGCTGCTTTATCACTCCCTCGGGATACGACCGAAGATACTTTCACGTCAGAACATTTCTCTCTGTTAGGACTGCTTTGCTCTATATTCTAAGAAATACTCATTCCATTTACAAATCTAGTTTGATATTTCGCACATACATATTTTTTCCACTAAGCGACAGTACTGAAATGTGTAGGACGTTTTGGAAAAACAGTCCTGTTTGTATTATGGTTTGTTGTATTAAACGAGAAACCATGGCCCTGTAATGTTTCACAGATAACAGTTTCGTAGCGTACGCGGAACAGCTGCGTCGCTTCCGGTGTTAGGCGCGAGAACAGAGTCGTGTGGAGCTATCTAGCAAATAACCGCCAAGCCGACGGTTGGCCGTGTTAATAACTTGGGGGTGACGGACATTACGCGTCGCTTGTCGGCGAGCTGGACGCCATGACTGATGCACAGGCGCCGCTGCGTTCGTTAATTTACATACTGAAACCATTAGAACCACGACAGGAGCAGCACGAAGACGTATGAAGGGTCCTCTCCTAACGATCATTGCGTTGCAGCCCTGTACTGTCGGGACACTAAGATTACTGCTGAAGTCGGACAACGTTGTACGATAAAATTTGTAATGTTAATGTCGTCCCTACCATACACATTTTGTAAAGGTCTTGACATAGATATATTGCAGCCAGTAGCCTTATGAATAAAGAGAAGAAGATTGTGATGTACGCCTAGCACAGTTAACGTAGATTTGTTACGTGGCCACATTCTTGGAGTACCACGATTGGGATCCTTCACAACATACACTTTACGAGTGTTATCCATACAATTTCAGCTATCACCTCGAAATACATAATTACATAATTAACTTTCTAGTTACTTACAAATACACTCCAAAATTCGCCCGCCGCAGTACGGTATCACTCGGCTAGAGACTCCAAAACACAATCCGGTCTACTGACGAAATAATGTATCGTGCGGTACTTGGCTTTTTGCATTTGAATGAGAACAACTCCAGAACAATCTATGCAGGATTGGTGAAAGTAAAAGTTGATAAAGAATCCTGCATTTGAAAGGGAACAACTCCACAAAAAACTACGCTACATTGGTGGAAGTAAACAGCGCCAATGCATAGACACATGCTACAGTAGCTACGGTGGCGCAGCCTCTTCTCTGTGTGAAGAACCGGAAATCGCACATAAAATGGAGGTTGTGGTGGTCGAAGACTAGCCTATCACAGTATGGGTGATCGTGTAAAATGGTAATACCAGTTATGGATCTGTTTTAAACATATTGCACGACATTTTGAGCATGACAATGGTCACCACCCTCTGAATTATGCGACTCCTCCTGCACACTGAAAAACCCCGCCGAACCAAGACGGAAGCGGTAATATTGCAACCGAGTGAGGCAAATCCAGACTAGTTTTCACCGTGGACCAGTGTTGGGTGTGTTACTATGACCCCGAGACAAAAGAATAAACCAAGCAGTGGAAACATATGGATTCACCATAGCCGAAAGTCCCTAACTCCATTTTACAAGCCGATACTTCGTGGTATTTTGGATCTGTCTTGATGTGGTGCTAAGAGATTATGCTCGTAAGTAGCCAGGTGCCATTGGATCATAGGACGTATGACGAGGCTAGGAAAGGCTATCCAGACAAACCTGTTCAAGAGTGGTTTTCGTTTCACGGCAACGCGCCAGGTCATTCTGCACAAGACACAGTGCCACAACGCTGGAAAAAACGAACTGGTCAGGTACGAGTAGGCCTGCTGAGGGTTCTGCATAAACCTAATTATCTGTGTCGACAGGTCATCCATTTCAGGAATCAATTACCTCGACGATTTTTGTCGGTTATTAACATCGATACTGGCAAGACATCAGTGCCAGAGATTCCCAGACTTATGAGAATGTTAATTTCAAGTTTGAAGTCGGATAACTAATAATAAAAGAAATACTTTTCCCTGTGATATAGTTACAAATATACAATTTTCGGATTTTTCCATACTTGTGCAGTGAAACGTTGATTCTTGCAATTTTCATTATTTTAGACTAACGGAAAGTACCCTATACGTTTTGTTGAGGAAGTATGAGAATATAAAAATATGTGACGAAGATGGCCGTATCTTCTGACTGCACTGAATTAGAAGCCAATATTTATTATACCACCAATGGTCTATCAACCGTAGTGTGTGACGCAAATTTCGACTTGATACGTCTACCTGCATCTGAGAAAAAGTCGTTTCAACGGACTGACGGGCATACAGACAGTCTGATAGCAAAGGAGAAAAAGTATTTCACGTGATGTGACACGTGATTCCTTAATCGTACCACACTTACACACCATATCTTAAATACCACAAAAGAGGAAGCGGGATGGAATCATTATTGGTAGTCACAATTTATAATTAAGCAGTTTATTGACATTACCCCTTTAAAAAAATTGACAATTACAAATTGTGGACGAACCACTAGATAAAACTTAGAGACTGAGTACGTTGGGTTTGTAACTGTATTCGCTAACAAACAATTCCAAATTAAGAGAACAGGGTTATCGACAAACTTGAGAACTTCAATTTCCCATATAGTACTTCCCTCAAAATAGATATAATGAGAAAAATTATAGGTAAAGGGTGTCTTAATAACACTTGAACACTAGTGCCAAGCTAAGATGCCATTACATAACATGACTGAACCACTTAAATAAAAAAACTAAAACAGAAACACTGATCTTAAAAAAAATGTTCACGTGCTTAGACGTGTTACTAAAAAAATTACTAGAAAAAGATGCACAAGGAACTCAGCAGTTGCTATGAAGTTTAAGGTTTAGCCAGTTGCCTGTCCCTAATATTTAAGAAAACTTCATATACAAACAGATACATACAATATGTACATCTGCCAGTTTAACCCTCCTTGACGGAAGGAAGATAAATACTAAACTTTGGAAGGCGATATGTGAACAACTCCGGTAGTGGCCAGGTTCTTAAACGCTGCCAGGCCTAGACCTCGGATGACATTTCAGGCCCCGCCAAGGCGCTGGCACAATCAAAACTTTCTGCGCGAATCACAAGAACATTCCAATAACTCTGAAACATAGAAACACTCGCCAGAACCTTTGACTCACTTACGCATAGACAACTGTATTAATATAGTGCTGGCTTTAAAAACGGCAACATAAAATAATTTAATTGCAAGAGACGCAAAGCACTAATAAAACTTCTGAGAAAATTTTCAAATACTGGCCACCGTTTAACTAGACCAACTGGACTCTTCCACAACGTTTGACTATGAAACTCGCACCATAATAATAAAGTTTAAAATCTTTGAGTGCGTCGGTGAACAAAAACACAATCACGACGACTTACTCCATATCAGGTACACAATACGAAGGAGCGGGTTGCACAGCTTCACCGTTTCCCTTCAAATTTTGTTCCCAGCGAAGTCACAGAACTTGTATCTCCGAGCTCACCATGTCGGAAAAACGCCCAACCAATTTGACACCACAACGTGTAACGGTCATCGCGCCCGTTCGCCAGCCGTTCACACTCGTCTCCCCGCGAATGTCACCAGACCTCGAGGGTTACCCGTCAATGACTAACAACCAACTTGCTTCGCTCGCCAACCCGGAAGATAAGACAGGCGAAAGCAAAGATAACTCAACCACAATCGATGTCAACGATACATGCACAAAATAACACTGGCGCCAGCTCGCCACGGCTCATGATGTAATTACAGATTAACAAGTTTCGGGTTTTTCACTTTGGTTCTACTGTGAGACCTTGGTTATTGGCAAATTTCATGATTCTAGGTCAACGTAAGGTACCCTGTATGTTTTAATCACTGAGTTTGTGTCAAAACGTTTGACATAAATGACCGTATCTTTTGGTTTCATTGATTTAGAAGCTTCACATTTTTGCGTCACCAAGGTACAATAGACTTCAAAGTGTCCTATGAATTCTAACTTGATATGTGTAGCTGTTCTTGAGAAAAAAGGGTTTTCACCATTCGGACAGACAGACAGACAGGCAGACAAAAAAGTCATCGTATGAGTGAAAGAGCCATTGAAGATGCGACACGCTCAGGGAATTAGTTCACTGGCGTATGTGGATACGGAGGGGTTGTAGTGTCGTTTGTTGTGGTCATAGGTGATCAGATGTTGCTGAGGAGACAAGTCTGCACTCCATATGTTCTGACAGCAAACTATGCCAAGTTTACAGGTGAAACGTTCATGCTAAGGTATAACCATGACCGCCGACGAGTACGGAATGAGGATGCATTGTGGACGCGCGGGACATTGATGGGCGTATCGGCGGATTGCTACACACGTTGGGCACAGTTTATCGTAGGTGTGTCGCTGTTTTCAGCAGTGGTCTGCGCGACATCCGCACAACCGTAGGCCAGGTCCTGGACGTCTGTGTAATAAAGACGCATGTCAAGATCGGCGCATTGTGTGAACATCGTTAGCAGATCGAACATCAACAGCGGAAGAAATCCAGGCACATGTTGGACCTTCTGTGCTACTGGGGACCACTGGGAGCAGTCTGCTTGCAGCAGGACTAAGATCAGGTGTGCCTCTAACCGGGCTGTCACACACAGCACAACACCGTCAAGCACGGGTACTCTGGCATCGTGGAAGAGTCGAGTGGAGAGTCTTGTCTTCAATGGTGAAAGTTGGTTCTGTCTCTATACGAGTGATGGACCTAACCCTGCGTAACATAGAGCTGTCTATTGTAGAGGGCGTTCACACAGGTTCCACCCCAGGATTCGTCCTGTGTGTGTGTGTGTGTGTGTGTGTGTGTGTTGGGGGGGGGGGGGGGGGGAGAGAGGGCGGGCATCAGCTACAAGTCGCAGTCACATTTGGTGTTTCTGCAGAGTAAAATAATCAGTGTGTGCAACATTGCACAGGATATCTCCGTAATGGTGCCCGTTCTCTGACAGGAATGTGGTGCGGTGTTTCAGCACGACAATACACGTCCACATAAATCTACTGTGCTTTTGTGACGTGCAACAACTGCCCTGATCAAAATGGTCACTATACATCTAGAAAACGGAACACGTGTGGGGTCGGGTGAAGCGGTAACTTACTCGTTCTCCAGAGCTGGAAAGAGCCATTGCCGAACTGCAACAAAAGTTACAAGACGCTTGGGTCAATCTGTGGCAGGATGTCATTCGGTACCTTTACGACAGCTTTCGTGCGAGAGTACACGCCAGCGTTACCACCAGAGCAGGTACACTGACTGTTGATCCGACTCAGGAATCTCTACTGGGATACGTGAGTTTCGTTTGGTCTGAATTTGTTATAGACTCGTCCTACAATGATGAAGTGCTTGTCACATCACTTGGCAATAAAATTACCTTGTCCTTGATGCTATTGCATCTTTGTTTCCCGGGTGTGTAGATGCTCCTTGTATGGACCACAAAATTTTACCTCCCCCTCCCCCTCCCCCCCCCCCCTAACACTCGTCTGCTGTATTCTTCTGACGCAGAACCCAGTGACTTGTTCCTGCTTCCTCATGGAAAGAAATTGTCGCGTGGCTGGTTTGGCAACGAGGTGATTTTCCAGTTGGAACGTTTCCTGAACAGTCAAAATAGAGATCTCTAGAACTGTCTCAGCCAAATCACGTGTTAGCGCGAAAAAGTGACCAATTGAACGATGAAAACATAAAGAATAGTGACCCCAGGTGTCATGGTGAGCCCAAACCTTGTGAGTGCCCCTCATGTGCATAATACTCTAATACAATGGACGAAATTTTCGTTACTGTGGCACAGTATTAGTCATTAGGTTATGTGTCCTACTTTACGATGGTCAATTAACAGGGTGCTAAACGGCGGAGAATTATGTTAAGTGGCGTGACCACCATAAAGAGTAACTAGCGCAGTCAATTTACACAACGTGCTGCGATTTTTCATTTTAGATCTAAAGACACCTCGTCAGTGGGCCGAAACCGGTAATCAATAAAGAGAATTTGAGATGCTAACGAAGCATTTTTATCGGCACTTGTTGTAATTACATTTACTGAACGAGCTGGTGCAGTGGTGATGCACTGGACTCGTTTTCGGGGATTAGCGGTTCATTTCCCCGTCTGACCTTCGAAATTTAACTTTTACTGTTTTACATACCGGTTCTCTAGAGCGGTCCAAAGCTAGTCTAGGACGATATTCACTTTATCGATATGTATTAACAAGAACATTAAAACATGAAGAATATCCAGTACTCCACCAGCGACTGAGCAGCGTTGCTGCAGGGCAGTAGCACTCCGCGCGAACCAGGGCGGTGCTATAGCTGCTGGATCACTGTTCATTCTCCGAGTTTTGCTGTCGCTTTTAACATATCAGAAAAGTTAAATCCGCACTAAACTAATCTGGGATCAGTCTAGGGAACAGGAGCGTAAAATTCCATTACCGAAACCATTTTGCATTAGCGGGAGACAAATCGACGTTTTCAGTCGACACTGGGGTCGCACGAGAGACGTGATGCACGGCTTCTGTTTCGGCTGACTCCAGCTACACAAGACAACATCGAAATTTCAAATACCTGCTGAAACATCAGAGCAAATGCGCCAGACGACTCTTAATAGCAGGGACGTCCAAAACGATCTAGTGGATAACGTCGGGAGGTCTATATGGGTTTTGCAGGCTATGCTGTTACAACGGAAGACTGAAGCGAGAAGCAGAGGATGGATGATTACTGCAGGGGCGTAAAGAAGTGACCTATTGCGCGTAAATAGGCCAAGACATCCACTGCATAACGATTACTGGACTGGAGACAAGTCAATGGAAACTGTAACAACTCTCACTAGTGGCCTAAAGCGTAATGGCCATATAAGACATACTGTAGCAAAAGCAGATGCACGGCCTGATTCATTGGAGGGATGTAAATGATGCCAGTCGTGATAGCAAATGACCGGTTGACGACTGTTCCGGCATATACAACAGTTCTGCTTATCGTTGGCCTATTAAGACAGAAACATGTCGTCAGTAATTAAACAACATCTGCTTTCTAAAATTGTTAACTCATTGGGAGAAGCTTAAGGAAATGTAATTCATTAAGGAAATAAGTGATTCTCAAAATATTCTTTGGCCGATTCGTGAAAACTGTTCATGAGACTGGGACCCTTACCATGTAGGATTAACAAGAGACCACGGGATCGCTTAGTAAGCGCTAGAGCGTCGCAGAGGCGCTCCAGAAACTAGACTGCATTTCACGGAGGTGGTCACTGTCCAAATTCCGAGAGTCCGTAGAAGTGTTCGCCGAGATATTACTCATTTCTACAAATGTCTCGTGAATGCCTACAACTAAAGGATATCAAAGAAATATATCGACAGCGGTTCTTCTCACAGACCATTCGTAAATGGAGGAGAGTAGGGGGAATGTGATGATGGTTGGACAGATACAGTCCATCACACACTTCAAGGTAGCTTGCAGAGAGCAGATGTAGGCGTAGTTACAAAAGAAGCGAACGTAGATCATCTTTCAGATCCTGGTCAAAATACTGGATGGCGACACTTATTGCTGCATTAAGAAGGAGGCAGTCGCAGTTGAATTTCTTTAGGTTAACGCGGAATTGAATGAAATTAGATATACTAATCATTTGGATTATGTATCATGTTGACAATACACCTATGACGAAAATTCTTAATTCTGAATAATATTTCGTAAGGGTATATGTGGCAACATCTCGATAAAGCCTTACTACAGCCAACCTGTGCGAACGCAAATCTGTTAATCTGACGCGGTAGTCGAGGTGGGAGGAGGGGCTGGGGAGTGAGAAGGGGGGAGACCTAGAAATAAATTGCGTAAGTTCAAATGGTTCAAATGGCTCTGAGCACTATGGGACTTAACATCTGAGGTCATCAGTTCCCTAGACTTAGAACTACTTAAACCTAACTAACCCAAGGACATCACACACATCCATGCTCGAGGCAGGATTCGAACCTGCGACCGTAGCAGTCGTGCGGTTCCGGACTGAAGCGCCTAGAACCGCTCAGCCACCGCGACCGGCTAATAACGTAAGTACTGAATGATTGAAATGAGCTACAGGAGGACACAACCGCTGAAAGCAACACACGGGATTGTGGAAGACAGTACCCCGCACCTGTTGTGGAATTTTTCGCGACTTGCAAGGTAACTCGTTGGAGTGAACCTCTAAAGCTAAAAACTGACTCGACTCTCCTGCATCTCATGCAGTGGCGGCTTTGTCTCACAGTACTGTAGCAGTTGGTGGCAGAAATACTGCGACCTGGGTCCTTCCTTCTAAGTTGGGGAGCCTGAGTTGAAAATGTTTGCTGGAAATGTAAGCAAATGTCCTGTGGAGAAGCTGGTGCCAGGCGACCAGGAGGAGAGGGGAAGAATAAAGATGAACTGTGTATTTACTGTGCGACATCATCCGCCTAGAAAGCTTTCTCTTCATCTGCCCATTAGCGATCTCCGGTGTCCGTCCCGAAAGTTCTACAGACAGCAGCACTTTCTGCGAAGGTTGCTTCTCACTCCATCTCAGAAGCCATTCTCGCAAGTGGTCGGTGCGGGAAGCTCCCCTGTTGTGGAATCCGCACAGCCGTCGGCCATTGTGTGGTGGTCGCCCTTACCTCAGCGGCCCTTTCTAAAGAAGGAGCGCGGGAGGGTGCCTGGCCGCCCCGGCATTCGATTCACTGGTCATATCGTACAGTCTCCCTCCATTTCCTTACTTCCCAATAGCACGCATGTCTATTTTTATACTACTGCAAGTAACTATCACTCACAGATTTAAGACTAATTACATACGCAGGTCTCTAATTTGAATCCTGTGAATTTGCATATGTTGCGGGTCCATTCAGAAAAAAGGTTCCGTAACACAATAGACCACCTGAAATGGAGAAGGAAAGGAACTGCTAAGGAAGCAGAAGTCCGATGACAGTGATATACATGTACTTGTCAGTACAACTTACGTGATGTGGCGCTGGCCGCCTATTACGCAAGACGCCAATTAGTACATAAAAATCGTTAAAAGAATCAGTGGTACCACCAGTGGTGTAGATTAAGAAAAGTCCCACTCCTTGCAGAAACTTGCTACCCTTAATGACTCTACCACAGCTGTATTCTAAGGAGTGTGGGTCCTGGTGTTCGTCTTCAGCAAGGAATTCTTATTTTCCAGTATTTACTTGCCGATAACGCGTCTTCGCCCCCCCCTCCCTCCCCCCCTCCCTCCCCCCCCCCCCCCACCATGAACCACGGACCTTGGCGTTGGTGAGGAGGCTTGCGTGCCTCAGCGATACAGATGGCCGTACCGTAGGTGCAACCACAAGGGAAGGGTATGTGTTGAGAGGCCAGACAAACATCTAGTTCCTGAAGAGGGGCAGCAGCCTTTTTAGTAGCTGCACGGGCAACAGTCTGGATGATTGACTGATCTGGCCTTGTAATAGCCAAAATAGTCTTTCTGTTCTGGTACTGCGAACGGCTGAAAGCAAGGGGAAACTACAGCCGTAATTTTTCCCGAGGGCATGCAGCTTAACTGTATGATTAAATGATGATGGCGTCCTCTTGGGTAAAATATTCCGGAGGCAAAATAGTCCCCCATTCGGATCTCCGGGCGGGGACTACTCAGGAGGACGTTGTTATCAGGCGAAAGAAAACTGGCGTTCTACAGATCGGAGAGTGCAATGTCAGATCCATTAATCGGGCAGGTAGGTTAGAAAATTTAAAAATGGAAATGGATAGGTTAAACTTAGATATAGTGGGAATTAGTGAAGTTCGGTGGCAGGAGGAACAAGACTTTTGGTCAGGTGAATACAGGTTTATAAATACAAAATCAAATAGGGGTAATGCAGGAGTAGGTTTAATAACGAACAAAAAAATAGTAGTACGGGTAAGCTACTACAAACAGCATAGTGAACGCATTATTGTGGCCAAGATAGACACGAAGCCCATGCATACTACAGTAGTACAAGTTTATATGCCAACTAGCTCTGCAGATGACGAAGAAATTGAAGAAATGTATGATGATATAAAGGTAGTGAAGGGAGACGAAAATTTAATAGTCATGGGTGACTTGAATTCAAGCGTAGGAAAAGAGAGAGGGAAACATAGTAGGTGAATATGGATTGGGGCTAAGAAATGAAAGAGGAAGCCGCCTGGTAGAATTTTGCGCAGAGCATAACTTAATCATAGGTAACACTTGGTTTAAGATTCATGAAAGAAGGTTGTATACATGGAAGAACCCTGGAATACTAAAAGGTATCAGATAGATTATATAATGGTAAGACAGAGATTTAGGAACCAGGTTTTAAATTGTAAGACATTTCCAGGGGCAGATGTGGACTCTGACCACAATCTCTTGGTTATGAACAGTCTGGATGATTGAGTTAATAATTAAATCACTAAAGACCAAGAACTCTCATGGATATGACGGGGTATCTAGCAGAATACTGAAGTATTCTTCCACGTATGTTAGCTCAGTACTTAGCCATATCTGTAACATTTCCTTTAGGAGTGGTCGGTTTCCTGACCGATTAAAGTACTCGGTAGTGAAGCCACTTTATAAAAAGGGAGACAGGGATAATGTTGACAACTATAGACCTATTTCTATGCCATCGGTGTTTGCTAAAGTTATCGAGAAGGTTGTATATACAAGGTTACTGCAGCATTTAAATTCACATAATTTGCTGTCAAATGTACAGTTTGGTTTTAGAAATGGCTTAACAACTGAAAATGCTATAGTCTCTTTTCTCTGTGAGGTTTTGGACGGATTAAATAAAAGGTTGCGAACGTTAGGTGTTTTCTTTGATTTAACGAAGGCTTTTGACTGTGTTGACCACAAAATATTACTGCAGAAGTTGGAACATTACGGAGTAAGGGGAGTAGCTTACAATTGGTTCGCCTCCTACTTTAAGAACAGAAAGCAGAAGGTAATCCTCCGCAATATTGAGAGTGGTAATGATGTTCAGTCCCAATGGGGCACTGTTAAATGGGGCGTTCCCCAAGGGTCAGTGCTGGGGCCACTGCTGTTTCTTATTTATATAAATGATATGCCTTCTAGTATTACAGGTGATTCAAAAATATTTCTGTTTGCTGATGACACCACCTTGGTAGTGAAGGATCTTGTGTGTAATATTGAAACATTATCAAATAATGTAGTTCATGACATAAGTTCGTGGCTTGTGGGAAATAATTTGATGCTAAATCACAGTAAGACTCAGTTTTTACAGTTTCTAACTCACAATTCAACAAGAACTGACATTTTAATCAGACAGAATGGGCATGTTATAAGCGAGACGGAACAGTTCAAGTTCCTAGGCGTATGGATAGATAGTAAGTTGTTGTGGAAAGCCCATGTTCAGGATCTTGTTCAGAAACTAAATGCCGCTTTATTTACCATTAGAACAGTATCTGAAATAAGTGACATTTCAACACGAAAAGTAGTATACTTCGCATATTTTCATACGCTTATGTCATATGGTATTATTTTTTGGGGTAATTCTTCTGATTCAAAAAGGGTATTTTTGGCTCAAAAACGGGCTGTTCGAGCTATGTATGGTGTAAGTTCGAAAACCTCTTGTCGACCCCTATTCAATAGTCTGGGAATTTTGACATTGCCCTCACAGTATGTATTTTCTTTAATGTCGTTTGTTGTTAGCAATATTAGCTTATTCCCAAGAGTTAGCAGCTTTCACTCAGTTAATACTAGGCAGAAATCAAATCTGCATGTGGAATGCACTTCCTTGACTCTTGTGCAGAAAGGAGTGCAGTATTCTGCTGCATCCATTTTCAATAAGCTACCACAAGAACTCAAAAACCTTAGCAGTAGCCCAAACACTTTTAAGTCTAAACTGAAGAGTTTCCTCATGGCTCACTCCTTCTATTCTGTCGAGGAGCTCATGGAAGAGCTAAAAAATTAAGCAAATTCCAGTGTTACTTTCTTGATTTTCTTTATTTAAACTAACGACTTGTCGCCTGAATATGTTTCTTATATTTCATTTCATTCTGTTTCTACAATCGTGTTATAATTTCATGTATTGACTCGTTCCATGACCATGGAGACTTCTCCTAAATGTGGTCCCACGGAACAATAAATAAATAAATAAAAAAATAAATAAATGAACTGTAGATTAAAACCGAAGAAGCTGCAAAAAGTGGGAATTTAAGGAGATGGGACCTGGATAAACTGACTAATCCAGAGGTTGTACAGAGTTTCAGGGAGAGCATAAGGGAAAAATTGACAGGAATGGGGGAACGAAATACAGTAGAAGAAGAATGGGTAACTCTGAGGGATGAAATAGTGAAGGCAGCAGACGATCAAATAGGTAAAAAGATGAGGGCTAGTAGAAACCCTTGGGTAACAGAAGAAATATTCAATTTCATTGATGAAAGGAGAAATAAAAATGCAGTAAATGAAGCAGGCAAAAAGGAATACAAACGTCTCAAAAATGATATCGACAGTAAGTGCAAAATGGCTAAGCAAGGTTGGCTAGAGGACAAATGTAAGGACGTAGAGACTTATCTCACTAGGGGTAAGATAGATACTGCCTACAGGAAAATTAAAGAGACCTTTGGAGAAAGGAGAACCACTTGCATGAATATCAAGAGCTCAGATGGAAACCCAGTTCTAAGCAAAGAAGGGAAAGCAGAAAGGTGGAAGGAGTATATAGAGGGTCTATACAAGGGCGATGTACTTGAAGACAATATTATGGAAATGGAAGAGGATGTAGATGAAGATGAGATGGGAGATATGATACTGCGTGAAGAGTTTGACAGAGCACTGAAAGACCTGAGTCGAAACAAGGCCCCCGGAGTAGACAACATTCCATTAGAACCACTGACAGCCTTGGGAGAGCCAGTCCTGACAAAACTCTACCATCTGGTGAGGAAGATGTATGAGACAGGCGAAGTACCTTCAGACTTCAAGAAGAATATAATAATTCCAATCCCAAAGAAAGCAGGTGTTGACAGATGTGAAAAGTACCGAACTATCAGTTTAATAAGTCACAGCTGCAAAATACTAACATGAATTCTTTACAGACGAATGGAAAAACTGATAGAAGCCGACCTCAGGGAAGATAAGTTTGGATTCCGTAGAAATGTTAGAACACGTGAGGCAATACTGACCCTACGACTTATCTTAGAAGAAAGATTAAGGAAAGGCAAACTTACGTTTCTAGCATTTGTAAACTTAGAGAAAGCTTTTGACAATGTTGATTGGAATACTCTCTTTCAAATTCTAAAGGGGTAAAATACAGGGAGCGAAAGGCTATTTACAATTTGTACAGAAAGCAAATGGCAGTTATAAGAGTCGAGGGGTATGAAAGAGAAGCAGTGTTTGGGAACGGAGTGAGACAGGGTTGTAGCCTCTGCCCGGTGTTATTCAATTTCCATACTGAGCAAGCAATAAAGGAAACAAAGAAAAGTTCGAAGTAGGTATTAAAATCCATGGAGAAGAAATAAAAGTTTGAGGTTCACCGATGACATTGTAATTCTGTCAGAGACAGCAAAGGACTTGGAAGAGCAGTTGAACGGAATGGACAGTGTCTTGAAAGGAGGGTATAAGATGAACATCAACAAAAGCAAAACGAGGATAATGGAATGTAACTGAATTAAGTCGGGTGATGCTGAGGGAATTAGATTAGGAAATGAGACAAAGTAGTAAAGGAGTTTTGTTATTTGGGGAGCAAAATAACTGATGATGGTCGAAGTAGAGAGGATATAAAATGCAGACTGGCAATGGCAAGGAAAGCGTTTCTGAAGAAGAGAAATTTGTTAACATTGAGTATTAATTTAAGTGTTAGGAGGTATTAGTATGGAGTGTAGCCATGTATGGAAGTGAAACGTGGACGATAAATTATTTGGACAAGAAGAGAATAGAAGCTTTCGAAATGCGGTGCTACAGAAGAATGCTGAAGATTAGATGGGTAGATCAAATAACTAATGAGAAGGTATTGAGTAGAATTGGGAAAAAGAGGAGTTTGTGGCACAACTTGACAAGAAGAAGGATCGGTTGGTAGGACATGTTCTGAGGCATCAGGGGATCACCAATTTAGTATTGGAGGGAAGCGTGGAGGGTAAAAATCGTAGAGGGAGACCAAGAGATGAATACACTAAGCAGATTCAGAAGGTTGTAGGCTGCAGTAGGTACTGGGAGATGAAGAAGCTTGCACAGGATAGAGTAGCATGGAGAGCTGCATCAAACCAGTCTCAGGACTGAAGACCACAACAACAACAACAACGCGTTCTCAGTTACATCTATTACGGAAAGGTGAGTGAAGTTGTCATAGTATGGTTTAGGAAGATTGCTTGTCTGATGTGTCATAGACTTTCATACAAGCTACTTGCTTTTTGAATCCATACTGATGATAGAAGGAAAGTAATTGGGAGGGGTGTGGGTGGGGGATGGGGGAGGGAACATTCAGATAATTCTTTTCAGTCAGTGCAAACCTTGATACATGGACGATTTAGTAGAGGATGATCCTGCTGGCAGCTAATTAATTATTTGCTTCAGCACAACTAACATTACATATCGTTACAAAACGGAGGAGAGGAACATAGACTTAATAATTAACACCTATCTGTTTGATGTTTTTAGCAGTATTGGTTTATTACTTGCTAGGGTGGAAATAGCAGAGAAGAAAAGTCAACTTCTACCTCTAATTTAGGCAGCGTGTGGTATTTAGCAGCTAATAAGAATATTAAGCAGTTACATCGTTATTGAATATATGTTTAATGTATGTACGCTGAAAAAATGGAACAGTCCTTTAGAAAAAAGGAAGGGAGTTACTGTTGCCTATAGACTGCGGAAAATAATTTTAAAAATCCGAAGGGCAGGGAAGCTGGTTACTGAGGGGAATATTAAACATGAAGATTCCGTCGGTGGGATTTCCGATGTGATGGTCAAAGCTTGACATAGACTTACTGGAGCAGAGTCCAGTGTAACAAGGCAGTACTGAATCGGAAACTATTCTGATGTAATACTGGAGATTGCTTCTATCAACTTCTGGAACACCAATGGCCGGTGACCAACACTGTACTAACTACTCACTTAACTGTGTACATGAAGTTTCTGTGGTGAAGCCGTGTGTACAGAACCTACACGGTGTGCACAAGGTGATCTGAGCCGCAAAAGACCACGAATGAAATTAGGTCCTTCCTTCTACATCAGTGGTCGTAAAGAAGTTCCGTCATACTTCCCGCGGTGTCGCTGTCGCAACAACACTGCACAGTTCTAAGAGATTGCAGTCTTTGTTTCCTGCTCTGACGACAGCGGAAGTAGACCGCATCTCTGGCGTTGCTGGACACCGACAAAGTAGCCCTAGAGAGAGAGAGAGAGAGAGAGAGCTGATCGCTGAAGGAACGAAGCGTTCTAAGCGACTGGACAATGTGCAGTTCAATCACGTTTTCTAGAAAAGTTGCCGTCGACCGAACCATTACAGTCATTGGTCTAAATCTTACACATAACGTATTGTGACCTGTCTACAGATAGGAAATGTGGTTCGCAGCAATCGGATTCGGCAAACAACGATCATGTGAAACCCAGCTCGCTCAGAAACCGACAGGGCAGTATCTACCGGCGCTGCGGTCAGTGCTGTGCCGTTGACACCCGGAAGACGCTCGGTGTGACGCCACAACGTCACTTGCTGTACGTACCGGATGGCAGACCAGCTGTTTGATAGGAGCGAAGAGCTATAAGCAAAAAACACTTATCTTATTCGAAATGGACAAAATCTCCAGACGTACAAGTAACCCAAGTGAATGATATACGACCTTCATTGTTCATTATGTATATAAAAATGACCCAACGGATAACGCTGGAAGCTCCAAGAGGCCGTTGGCGTATGGTGCTGTTGTATACAGAGACGTCCAACACCAGAAACTGTTGCTAAATGCAGAAAGACGAACAGAGCATCGACACTTGCTGCACGGATTGGCAACTGCTTCTTATCAGGAACAAAAGTAAGATATTGTGCATAATTAGGTGGAAATATAAATTATTGTAAAGGTGTGGCGAATAAAACTACTCCGGACGATTGGATTAACATTTGTGGCAGCGTTAATGGGGGGGGGGGGGGGGGGGGAAGACCTACAGTTACTTCCAACACAACGGAGTAACTGCCCTTACAGCCGGCCGAACCTCGGAGCACGTTCACATCTTCACGCCTGACAGAGTTGTTGGCAGAGGCCAGTCTGGTGGCGGAACTAGCTGGCCACCCGGGTCACGTGATCTGTCAGTGTGCGATTACTTTGCGTCAGGAGGCGTCAAGTCTGAAGCGTATTGCGACAGCGCTCACTGTCTTCAAGACCTGCAGCAGAACATTCCGGAGGAGACTGAAGCAGTTCCAGCAGGCCAGTTTCGATCCGCCTTCAGAACCTTGCTGACCAGGGCCCAAAAGTGCCAAGATACGGACGGTGGTCACCTTCAACGTCTGCTGTAGTTCGTATTTCCTTTGCTGTGTTTCTTTGTACCCTCGAATTCTGTTCTCCGGGCCACATATTTGCCCCACCCTGTATGATTACACGATTGCAGAACAGTCACTGAAAGCAGTCACATGTATTAAATATCCGGAAATACGGGCACAGAACGATTTAAAGTGGAACCATCGAAGGAAACTAATCGTAGGAAACACAGATTCCAGACTGAGATTCACTCCAAGGATAGTCACGAGAGAGCTTCTTACGTCCGATAATTGAGTATTGCTCGTCGATTTGGGACTCTTACCAGAGGGAATTGATGGTTGGAATAGAGAAGATCCAAAGCGGAGCAGCGTGTTAAGTCACAACGAGAAAGCATCACGGATGTGGTCGTCCAACCCCACTCACAGATACTAAAAGACTGTGTCGACTGTTATTAAAATTCTAAGAGTGTCGTTCCTGAAGCAGTCAATCTATAAATTGTTTCCTCCTATGCATATGCTGTACCTTAATCATTTCAATTTCTTGCATTTTTGTAATCTCATCACTTCATTAAATCAAACAATTGTGTAGTACAATTTTATGCACTTAAACACCAAACAGTAAATGCTGCAGTATAGGCTTTTAATTCACAAAGTTACGCTAAATGCTGTTTCTGGGGGTTGCCATAGGGTCCACAGCACAGGTTCATCCTATGGTTCAAGAGACCCTAAACATCACCCTACGTCGGGACTCCAGTGACATGGCTAGTCGAATTCTAAACGTCCGCCGGCCGCGGTGGCCGTGCGGTTCTAGGCACTGGAGTCCGGAACCGCGGGACTGCTACGGTCGCAGGTTCGAATCCTGCCTTGGGCATGGATGTGTGTGATATCCTTAGGTTAGTTAGGTTTAAGTAGTTCTAAGTTCTAGGGGACTGACGACCTAAGATGTTAAGTCCCATAATGCTCAGAGCCATTTGAACCATTTTTCTAAACGTCCCATTTGACGGCGAAACTGACCGAACTCTCACAACGAATTCTCAGTTAAACAAGTAATGAATTACTTAACATGTGTGATCTGTTCTGGGCTCGTTCCTGAAACAGTTCTTACAGCGATTGTTTGTCATTCATACTTCATTCGCCACATTTCTCCAAAAAATTAGGCTTCATAAACAGAAGTTGTGGACTGGTGAGAACCAGAATCACTGAACGATCTGGTAATCACAGTAAAGTTCTCACTCCCAGAGCAATTTCATCAGCTACGTTCGAAATACAATCAGACTGAAATTAATTATAATCGTAATGACTAGCGGTTCGGCCAGAAATTTGCGCACGACAGTACGGGGCAGCCTGTGGCCAGACCCCGGGTTCAAATAAATCGCAGCCAACCAGCCAACCACTTCCATTTCCCGCCGTTGCACGGCCTCATCAGCGCCGCCCCCGAAGCTACAGACCTTCATTACGCTAAACACAATCCCAGAATTTGGCGCATCAAATTTGGCCATATCTTCTGTCACTCACACGAGCCAATGAATAACATTACTAGGGTTTACTAATCTCGAGAGTTGTCCCCAGTAATTGAATAATAATACAACCGCGCTCGCCAACAATATCGGATGTCGACCCCGTTAATTCGTTTCCTAAAGCGATTACCGCTGGCGCTGCATTAGCGTGAAAGCCAGGCTTCCGTCCGCGCGATGACAATTCAGTTACGCGTGATGCCAGTTCGGCGGGCGGCCGCCGGCGGAACTAGCGGCGCTGGTGTCGGCTTTTCGTGCGAGCCCTGTCTACGTCGTGTAAACACCCGGACCGCAAATTGGTGTCGCTGTGTGGCTGTCCCCGCGCGTGTTTCCTGTAAATACCATATGTGACTTGTAGTTCGTTTCCTGAAAGCTGCATCAGTAAAACAAGAAATAGTTTAAATCTGCCTGGTAACAATCGCTCATTTCTCTCTCTCTCTCTTGATCTTACTAACACCGCCTTTTGGTGTTACGAGCTGTTGTTGTCCTTCTGATGCGTATGAGGTGATATGGACCTCTGCTGTAATAAGAGACAAGATGCTTGTTTTGAGAAATTTCCCTGTAAATTTTCATTAAAGTGAAATAAAGTACAATCTACGAAAAAAGAAGAAAAAGGGATCACCATGGCAGAATTATCCGAATGGAACGGAAATCGGTACAGGTGACGTAGGTGTACAGACAAATAAATAATTACAATTTCAAAAAAATTGGATGGTTAATTCAAGAGAGAGCTTCACAAGTCGAGCAAGCCCTTACGAAAGCAGTTATTCGGACGGACATTGACTGAGTTGTTAGAGATGCTCCTGAGAGGAATTGTGTACAACTGGCGCATCAGATCGTGAGAATCCCGAGCTTGTTGGAGAGCCGTGTCCATAATGCTCCAAATGTTCTCAGTGGGTGAGAGGTCTGGCTACTTTGCTGTCCAGGGAATGATTTGCCAAGGAGGAAGAAAAGCAATAGAAACTCTCGCCGTTTGCGGTCGGGGAATTGCATTGGTGAAACGGAACCCCAGGATGGCTTGCCATGAAAGACAACAAAAGTAGGCGTTGAATATCGTCCGTGCCGTAAGGTTGCCTCGGATGAAAACAAAGGAGCCCTGTTATGAAAAGGAATGTTCTGGACGCATGGTGTCCCATGTTCGAGATGATACATAACCGCTGTCTGGAGCGTCTCCAGACACACCTTTGGTGGTCATTCAGGTAAGTCATTGCTATCAAAATCTACGGTAACGCCATATCTAGAAAACGACAATTCTGCTCAAAATTTTACTCTCGAAAATTCATCAATCCGAATTTAATATAGTTTACTTGCGAAGTGAATGCTAACGAGGGTTAGCATTGAGTTACAACTATTTGCGTGCTGGGAGAATTAATGAAAATTACTATTAAATCTCTCGAAAACACAAATTTAGAAGCTCTAAATTGTTTCAGGTATTAGTACTAATAGTTGCTCTAACAATTTTTACAAGAAAATGTAACATCCTGAACACTTAATCTTCGCTTCAGTTCAATATAAAATCAATTTTGGCAAGCACCTTACAACAGCACATCAACAATTTTAAGAATGGTCCTTAACATTTCCACCAACACAGTCACTAAATTCTCGTAGACTGTGGTAAGGGACACCACATTGTTTACTTGAATAACATTGTTTGCTTAAATAAATATTCAGAGTTACCTGATTAGTAACAACTTTCGAAGGGCATTCGCGTTCGGAACATACTCAGGATCTTCTCTACTTCATCCTCAGATTCGTACAAATTGCCTCTGAAAAACATTTTCCTGGCACGAACACACGTTGGTATTATAGAGAATCTGAAATTAAAAGATCTGGCATTTTGCAGTTTATCGTAACTATCGACTAATGTGAATACAGTAAACCACATGCCATGTTTCAAACACAAAAATCCTGTTTATCGTCGATTGTCCCCTACCACTTTTTATAGTGGAAGTCTATATATTTGTGTGTTTCGTACTGGTTAAACAGAAACGTTGACCACCTTTTCCTCCCTCTTTTCACGACCCACGTACAGCACAGGACACACCAAATGTTATAGATCGAGAAGCTAACGAAAGTTTCTCTTTCGAGATTACTGCTAATCTGTGGCCGTAAGAGATTTTCTTACTGTCTGACTTGCTTGCGTGTGAAACGATATTTTGATAGTTGTTGAAGTGAGATACTCTTCATTTCTTCCATACGAAGGACTTTTACGGTATTTATTATACAGCGTAGGTAAGTGCCGTGACTTTCATTTGATGGAAAGCCTTCCCAAGAAGACTAAAAACGACGCAGATTTACTTGTTTGTGACCGTTCGTCTCCAATGATTTTGATCTGGCAGTCGACAATATTTTAGTCATATGAGCTGTTCTTTTCGTCAGACTGTTGGGGTGCATTGTTTAGTCAGGCTGATTTACCATAAAGGCCATTCTTTTATTTCACCATATATTACGTCAAAACGATGGCTGATTATGACATCTGACAACATAGCGAAGGTCAGTGTTTATTTGCTGAAACAGCTCCAAGAATGTTTTTAATCTAATTAACTACCTTTCATTTCCATCCCTTTCGATCTTGTTACTAACCCCATTTTAGTTACGCGAGGTGCTCGTTTAGTCGGACTACTTTACCTGTGTGGACGTGAGATTCTTTTAATAACTGGTCCACCGGAAAGGTTGTCTTGTTTTCTGTGTGTATCTGTTTGAAGTGAATATGAGGCCATCTCACAAATCCTCCCTTGTCAGCTTCATCATTTACAGCTCTCAAGAATTACTTTTGCCATAATGGTTATTACAAACACTAAAATCCAAAATATGTATTCAACCATAGACTACTGAAAAAGGGGGGGGGGATGCTACATTGTAACTAAACCATCCTAACTATTCCACAGCTTATTCAAAGGCAGTCGTAATAGAAAGATTATGCATGAGTTAATTACAATTATTAGACCTCTAGTGGTATGTTACGTAGCAAACTGAGTACGAAATGTTCTGCTTCTAACCTACTGCAATCTTAAATTTTACGAAGGTTTAGTAATGTAGGGTTAACTGACCTGACTGTGGTTTCCTGGGGAAACAATGAAACTTTTGCAAAGGAAAACACACTTTTTTTGCTTAGTTCCAGATTTTTTTCTTTTGCGAGATCTACTTTTTCGGTCACAAGCCAAATCTCTAGTGTTCAGCACGAACACTATACAATGGGCTTCAAACTCCTAAACATAGATCGTGTACAAGATAAAGTTGTGATATGAAAAAAAAGTGCATTTTCTTCTACAATACAATCTGTTCTGCTCAAAGGATGCTGTCCATACATGCAGTATTAGGCAAGAGTTGCAATCAAATGCAGAAAATGAAGAAATAAATGTCTTGAAAAGTGGGTCGTCCCTAGCAGGACAGAATTCCCTGTAATTTCCTACAGTACGAGCTCCATCTGTGCTTCATTAGCAAGCAAGCGTAATCCACAAATACATAGTACAGTTGCCGTGCTTTATACATAAACAACAGAATTAAATTTGGTAAAACATGTTTGTACAATTTTTTTAAATGTTAAAATTCCTACGAAACTGTAATACAATACAAAATATATTTGCATCTTTTCGTGTATCTCTATGGCATTTTGCGCAGAAGGTGGATATATAAATAAACCAAACTATTCATTACTGTACTGGGCCTTTGCATGTGTATGTATTCCTGTAATTTTTGTTTGTCAGTGGCGTATTTCCTACCATTTTTCTTCTAATAGGACAACTACGAAGAAGATGGTGCCATTAGCTTTAAATGTTTGCTTTCGGAATAGTCAAAAACGTCCAACACGAAAATGTGCATGACGACGGTATCTGCGTGCCACTAGTTGTCACCCACAAAACCTTAGGACGCTGGTTCGTAGAGCGTATACCATACCTGATGCGGGAAGCTTACCACAGGAAACTGAACACCTTAAGGGGGGATATAATGGATTTTGGTCCAAAAAATCGATTTTTCAAAAATATTATTTTCTTGGTCTGCACAGTTTAATCTATGTTGTGTGTGAATTTTATCGTGATAACAGCTTTAGAAATGCCTTTAAATTGTTAAACTGGCGGCCACTCCCACCCTTTCCGACATTTGGGAAACTGCATGCTTCAGCTGAATTTTTCTCAGTGTAAAGGCTATTTTCTTTCGATATCTTTGGCTGACATCTGTATCTCTGGCTGACATTATATCATTGCCTGAAAACTTTCTTGCATATGGTTTATTTACTTTTTGACAATACTAACACATATTAGCAGGTATGGGTGGTGGAAAAACTGTGTTTAGAAACCGGAGTTTTCATGGAAATCGGTTTACCAACGAAACAGGAAGCAGCTCGAAATGAAGAACATTATCTCTCAGCTTCAGCATGGAAACTTGGAGCAGGGGAATTGTACAGGTGCATGAACGATGATGATATGGATTCCACCTAATTCAGTCTTTTTGATTCTTAACTTCTCTGCCAGGCTATAAGGTTCTCATGTTCATGTGTTAGCTGTAAATTTTTTTTAAAAATATGTCTAAGGAACATGTTGCGTGTAGATACAGCACTATCAAGGTGAAGTACTAGAGGATGGAAAACCACTAGGGGAAAAAGGCAGGCTTACTCTGAAAAAAATTGATTCTCTTCAGTTATTTTATGGGAGAGCTATCACGAAAAACACACATAATTTAGAAGCAATGAGGCGTGATGTGTGGGCAGTTTTTTTCCACAAACTATCCACAGACCAAACACCAAAGCATAATCTGTGTCCGAAAGACGATTAGTGTAAGTTCAACAACATAAATGAGACGTATTCACATAAACATTCATTACCAGAACCTGTTATAAATGCAATTAATTCAGGTTTCTAGAGAGAGTTGGTGTAGATTCTGGTGTGTTTACGACAAAAGCATTTAAGACCATCGACGAGACCAGGGTCAAGGAAGCTAACCAGTGTCTTACCTGCAGATACAGGCCAGGCAGATTCGAAGAGGAGGGCAGAGGAACCTGGAGGACGAGGGGTATCAGTATGCAGGATTTTAAAATTGAGGTAAGCTTATTACATGTAGAAGTATGAGAAGAACCTCATTTCTCTGTTTTACATTTTTTACGTTATTAGAAGCCTTTACTCAAAAAGTATGTGCGTTAAAGCTATGAAATTTTCAGGAACTGTTCGCAACGTGTTGCTGTCTCCCTGGAACTAAAAAATACTAGATCCTGCAATTACATTCTGATTTTTAGATGATTGTATGTACAAAAAAAGTTAATTTTGGATGTGCAAAATTAAAATGTCTGTCAATGATACAATTTGTACCATAAATTAATAACTGCAGTTCCGTGGTCTTATAACATTCTCAGGACACTACAGTGAAATATTCAGATTAATTGCAAGATTAGAATTCGAGTTATGGCTATCTAAGAAAAATATCATTAAAAAATCAAATTTCTGGCAAAATATTAATGCTGCATATTATATTATATTTTCTCGTTATAACATAGATCTTTCGCTTTACATGAAAAATTTTAGATTTTTGCATTAATAAATGTGGTTGTAATGATCTGTAAATAAATGTTTATTTTCCGTTACATCCCCTCTTAAGTCAGTATTCAAACGGGACTGTTTCTCGGAGAAATTAATCTGTAGTGCCTTGGAGTTCGGACCATCACCGAAAAGTGCAGCAAGACGAATCTGCTTCAGTTTTTTCCAGCAGTGTGCTGGGAGCGTATCAATTAAACTAGGAACAATTTTGAGACTTTTTAACTTTATGACTCTGTTCCATCCATAAGACACGTTAACTACCCTTTTTCGTTCTCTTAAAGATAATATAGGATTAAGGAAGCCCGATTTTTATGACTCTATCCGGCTGTGATAAAGGGTACGTTGATTAAGCGTGCTGCTGAGGAGACATGTGTAGAACATCTACACTCCACAAGCCGCCTTACGGTATGTGACGGAAGGTACCTGTCCCACTACTAGTCGGTACCTCTCCTGTTCCACTCGCAAATAGAGTGACGGATAAAGGCTATCTATATGCCTCCGAACATGTCCTAATTTCTCTAATCTTATCTTCGATGTCCTTAAGCGAAATGTACCTGAGCGGCAGTAGAATCTTCCTGCAGTCAGCCTCAAATGCCTGTTCTCAAAATTTTCTCAATAGTATTCCTCGAAAAGAACTTAGCCTTCGCTCCAGAAATTCCCATTTGAGTTGCCGAAACATCTCCGTAACACTCGCGTGTTGTTCGAACCTACCGGGAACAAATACAGATTGCTTCGATGGCTTCCTTTAGTCTCACCTGGTGCAGATCCCAAACACTCGGCAAGCACTAATGAATAGGTCACACCGGTGTCCCATTACAGATGAACCACACTTTTCCAAAATTCTCCCAACAAACTAAAGTCGAGCACTCGGCTCCCCTATCACAATCCTCACATGCTCATTCCATTGCATATCGCAGTGCACCACGTTACGCCCAGATATTTAAACGACGTGACTCTGTGAACCAGGACACTACTAATGCCGTATCCGAACATTACTTTTTTTTTCATTTTTTATTTTATTTTCATACTACACATCCGCATTGACTTACATTTTTCTACATTTATGCCAGTTGCCGTTCATCACACCAACCGAAATTTTGTCTTAGTCATCTTGTATCGTCCCATAACCATTCAAATTCGACTCCTTACCGTACACGACAGCATCATCATCATGAAACAACAGCAAATTGCTGCCCACCCTACTCGCCAGATCATTTGTGTGTACAGAAAATACCAGTGGTTCTTCCCTGGGGCACCCCTGACGATAACAGTGTCTCTGAACACTCGCCGTCGAGAGCAACATACTGTGTTCCATTCCTCAACAAGTCTTCGAGCCATTCACATATCTGGGAACCTGTTACATATGCTCGTACTTCCCTAACATTGCCGTCATACGTTTAGAACAACCCGAAAAATCCGCGGTAGCGGAGCCCTGCTTAACCGAGCGACACGCAGTGAAATACCACGAGACAAAAGAGGTACTTTTGTTTCACGTTACTCTTCTCGTGTTCCGAAGGATACCACTGAAATTAGAGCGGCTGATAATCTTGCTTAACAGGGGCAGCGGCTACCCGTACAACGTCGCGGAACCCTGCGCTGACTACCCTTAAAACAAAACGCCCTCGATTGGCAGAGGTTTTGGCGACCACTCACGGCTTAAGGCAGCGACATCGTCAGCTGGTTTCCGTTTGCCCTCACGCCCTTGGGCGCTGTCAGTACCTCTTGCAGGGGAGCAGCGCTTACGGCACTTGGCGCATGCGGCGAGCACTCCCTGCAGGCCTATACGGGTCGCCGCCTCCAGCGCAGTACCCTTTTCAATATTTATATCAACGACCTCAGAGTCCAACAAGGCATCAAGCTCTCCCAGTATGCAGATTACACTCTGCTGTTCACAACTGGACGACAGCGCTTCGCTACCGTCGCTAGACTCCAGACTACGAACAGTAACAAGATGGTTCTGGACGAATAAGACAGTCCTCAACACTAACAGAATAATTGCCGTATATTTTTTTCTCGAAATCGGCCACCACTACGTCAACTAACGATTAATAATGAGGAAATACCCTGGTCAAATCGGATAAAACGTCTATGCGTAGCCCTAGACAGAGACTCACATTTTCACCGTCATGTGACAGAGCAAAGAGAGAGATGTTCAAAAATGGCAAAGACTCCAGCTCTATTGCTTACGAACACTGGTTTTGAAACGAAAACAGAAACCTATGCTGTCTTGCGGAGACGATTCCAGCCAGTACAAAACAAAATTCCGAGATCGATGCAGTGGGCGTTCTGTGACAGCAATGCACAGGACTCTCGAGATACAGGAAATGGAAACACATTTTAAAATAAATGCCGATATATTTTACTATAATGTCAACTTAAAAACACGATTTCACTCAATGAAGTGTACGAAACAGAAGCAAATCAACCGAATAGAGAAAACTACTGTAGTTCCCCCTGTGTGATGGAATGCGACTGCGGCTGGTTGAAGACTTGAAGAAAATGGACACCAACAGCCGTGATTTAATTTATTAATTTTATTTATCTACCAGTTTCGGTGCCTCATTGCCACTATGTTCAAAGGCCCTTACATATGAAACTATGTAAGTCACCTAATCGTTTCTGGTATTGTTTCCGTAGACTTCTCGGTAGATGTGGACCCATCACACCTCTAACTACAACTGTCTGCTTTAGACTTCAAACAGGAAGGTGAAAAATCTAAATAAAATTATGGCTGTTACTACCTAGTTTCTTCAAGAATAGGCAAAAGGAGCCAATGAACATTTTTTACGCTTAGACAGGCAGTGTTATTGTTTTACGCTGTCTGAAGCACTCAAAGAGTTCGTCTAGTAGGGCCGAGCGTACGTGATGCGCACCTTCCGCCCCCCCCCCCCCCCCACCCGCCCAAAGTGACGAATCAGAAGTGCCCTAAAACCTTAACTAAAAAAGTGTGAAGCCACAGAAGTGACAGCAAAAGAAGGAAGATCTGGCTGGAAACCTCAGACGAATATTTAGTTATTCTATTGGCAAAGCTTATGAAGTTATGTTTAGAATACTTGGGGACAAATTCCCCGAAGCAAAACAAAGAAACGGTTCGTACACACTTACCGAGCGAGATGGCAGGGATCTAAGACTCTGGACTCGCATTCTAGAGGACGGCGGTTCATATCCCCGCCTGGACATCCAGATTCGGGTTTTGCGTGATTTCCCTAAATCGCTTAAGCTAAATGACACCCTTCTGCGATGCAATATTGTTCTCCGACTCTGATCACAACATGGGACATTAACATCTTCCTTCCTTCTAAATGTGAATAAAGAAGGTGACGTTTCGGTGTTGCATCAATTAATCCAGGACGTACTAGGAGAAATGACTGATATCCAGGTATATGCTAAGGAACGATCATTCGAAGAAAACAAGTAAATATGGGCTCCAAAATGCTTACTCACCTCACAAAACGTGGAAAGCAAAGAGCTTGCACTAAAATAGATTTCCTTCACAGTATTGATCATCAAGTGGCGCTTCTTTATATTAAGATATGCGCTTTAGAGCATCCCTCCTTGGACATCCTATATAAAACACGTTGTCTGCCAAAGGACGTAATGCAACTAAAAAGGGAAGGGGAAGCAATATGACACTCCACAGGTTGAGACAGCATGTGTTGTTATTTCAGTGATCATAATATCAACTCAAATTTACAAATAATTTGGCTGTATCATCCCACTTCACAGTATAATGTTGCACCCTCCTCTAGCCTGGAGGCATGCGGTTGGGAGGGGTATCATGAAGCCTGTGGTGAGGAAAGTTGGGCTGCAACTGTTGTGACTGGTCCTCGCACAGAGCTGACGTCCGAACTGGTCTCTCACGTGTTCTATCGTAGCCGTACCTGACGAGCTTGGTGGACATGTTAGTGCTTCAACATCACGCAGGCAGTTGATAGAGACGCGTTCCGTGTGTGGGCAGCATTGTCCGGGCGAAGAATGGCACCGTGGTAGCGCCGCATGAGGTATAATATATGGCACCGGGTCCACGATTAACATTCAGGGCATCACTCCATACGTAGTCGTTTGTGTTGAGGTGTAAGGCAGCCTACGAGTGGGACGATAATTCCTAGTCCGGATGATTCTACTCGACGCCCAGAGGTGAGAGATGACAGAGAATGTTGCAGGGAGGTCCTTACATGTGCTCGGATGGCGGGCGCAGATGTGAAGCATTTGCGATGTGCTGGATAAAAAGTACGTCGACCTTCCCCTGCGGTGGTCAGGTGTGGTCGCCCAGAACCTTGACGATGAGTGTGTCTGCCTTGACGTTCCCCTGCAGTCCCAACTGCCACATCCGAAGGTCCACGAGTCTGGGTATTTCGTGCTCAGACGTGCAGGCCAATTGGAGACCCCTAGTGGGATCCCTATCAAACACTGCCAATCGCTGGTAACGCGGCGTCATCGGTGTTCTCCACAGTGATCACTCAACAAACGGCGCTGCTATGCCTTTTTTATGTACTCTACCAAGACAGGGAACGACACTAAATACGAACGACACTAAATACGAACGACACTAAATACGAACGACACTAAACACGAACGAGACTAATGTCCTTTGGCAGTTGCTCTGCCTTTCACAGGGACCGACTCCTAAACTGTTGTTAAAGGTAAACAGTAAGTAAATGTAAAAGGAAACAAAATCACCAAAACGTTAACACTGCAAAAGAACTATGGTCGATAGAAGCGATGATGTACGTATGGTAAAACAACATATTTGCTTATTTTCATTTCTTAATGTAATATGGTATTATTTTTTGGGATCACTCTTCCCATTCTCAAAGGAAATTTTTTGGCTCAGAAACGGGCAGTTGGGGCAATAACAGTAAGTGGTGTAAGTTGACGAACCTCTTGTCGACCCCAGTTCAGTAGTGTGAGTATTCGGACATTGGCCTCTCAGTATATATATATATATATATATATATATATATATATTCTTTACTGTTGTTTCTTGTTAACTATATCAGCTTATTCCCAAGAGTTAGCATCTTTCACTCAGTTAACACTAGGCAGAAATCCAATCTGCATTTGGATCACACTTCCTTAACTCTTTTGCAGAAAGGTGTGCAGTATACTGCTGCATCTATTTTCAATAAGATACCACAAGAATTCAAAACTCTTAGCAGTAATCCACGCACTTTCAAATTGAAATTGAATAGTTTCCTCATGGGTCACTCCTTCTATTCTGTTGACGAGTTCCTAGAAAAATTAAGCTCATTCCTATGTTATACTGTTCATTGCGTTTACTTAAACTAATGGCCACACATTTTTGGGTTCATAAACATTTTATTTTTTCTGTTATTAGTTTTATTTTGTAAAATCGTGTACTCACACGTTCCATGACCTTGGAGATTTGCTGCCCAATTTGGTCCTACGGAACTAGACGCGTAAATAAAGAAATAATAAAAATAAAAAATGCTTGGATTCTGCTCTGTTCCGGTTTTCGCACAGTGGATGTTTCACTACCATAAAATACTGCGTTCCAAACGTACATCCTCAGACATTTCTTCTTCAAATTATGGCCAGTGTTTATTACTAGTAGACTATGCCATTTTTCCAGTGCTAGTCTGCTTTTGATGTCCTGCTATGGGCGAGATACTCGTCGATGATGTGGGCATGTATGAAGTTTGTCACAGCCCATCATGTCTTCTGGGTGATTCACTTTTCTTATGAGGTATCGTACGACCAAGACATGAGCGCTACACCGATACATTCTAGGTGATAATTGTGGATAATAGTTTCCATGTCCAGCGTTGTTAAGCGAGATAATGTTAGGAGATAATGTTTTGTGGATTTCTTTATTACCTGACAGGGCACCACTGCCTTGCCTATCGGATTGGGACGTAAAGCTTAACTCTGTTATTTCAGAAGACTGACATGTTCGCTGTAACTTTCCTATAGCTATTTCTCTACTGTAACCATTTTGCACTACTTTACGCTGCCAAACACTTTTTCTGTGAATATATCTTGAATTTTTCTTGAAACTTTTCTCCGTTACCAAGCGTCCGTCAGAGGTGAATGTCTGGTGTCTATATTATCTGACGTCCTGCTGGTCGTCATCTGACAGATCCCCAATTTCCTTTTTCGTTCTTATGTACGAGGGTTTCCAGCAAGTGAATTGCGATCGGTCGTGAAATAAATCACAGTGAAAATCAGGTATGATCTATTTGCAACAGTTAGTTACACCTTCCAGCTACTTCTCTATATATTCGCCGCTCCAACTTAGACAATTGTCGTTGCGTGGTATCAAGTTTTCAACACCTTTCATAGATGGCAACCGCCTGTGCTTTCCGACAATTCTCAAAGCTGGTTTGCAGCTCGTTGCCTGAGGAAAAATCTTGTCTTCGTAGCCAACAGTCCATGTCCGCAGAGATGAAAATCAGAGGGAGTCTCGTCCGAGCTGTATGGCAGGTGGTCAAACACTTCCCATCAAAAACGATGGAGAATCGTCTTCACAGCACCTGGAATGTGCAGCCGAGAATTGTCATGAACAAGGAAATGCATGACAATTACGTTATGTGGGGTAGCACGATATCAGGCGAAATCTCTCGCCAGGCACCCACGCTTAGCGTGAGACAGTATTTTTAGAGATAGTATTTTCTAGCATCTATACGTCGAAAACGTGCGCTCAAAACCGCAAAGTGAAACGTGACGGACTGCACGGATGTACTACAGATGCTGCTCAACATATCTGTGGAAGGCTTCATTGGATTTTCTCTCTGGTTTCCATTTCGCGACAGATCGGAACTAGAAACACCTCGGACAGAAGCCCAGTCTTTCACTAGGACCTTGAATACGACAGCAATACCGGTTTCTCCCATTTTCTCAACACTTGTTTCCTGAGTGACGGTGTAATTTATCAATAATACATTGAAATTTGGATTTTCATTTTCTGTGTAGTTCATCTAGAAGACCTATAAGACAAACAAGGTAACCAGAGCTTCTCGTTTCTGTCTATAGCATCGTGTCAAAGGAGGGTCAAAGCTACTAACATATGGTTTTAGTTAAACAGAACTTCCAGTTGTAGACGAAAAGGAGCGCACTGTGCATGTTTTACAGAATTAGTTTATTTCATAATCCGGTTTTCGGCATACATGGCTATCATCGGGCCTAAACTGACGATCGGCGTCAAAAAGGGTACAATACTAGTGAACTGTACAGCAAAATATGTTACAAAAAAGCACAGAATATCATCTTTGTCAGTGCAGTGATAATGTGATTGAAAACGTTAAAGCGTAAGGAAATATAAAAGGTATAAATCACAAAAAAGTGTTACGACTAGCAAAGAATTAGTCAGTAGAAGCGATAATGTACGTAAGGTATAATAACCTGTTAGCCTATACAATAACTTAAGTGACAATAAAAGAATTAATGCAAGACAAGAACACTGAAAAATAGGTTGAAGTGCATATCAGTCAACGCTTCACCAGTAGTGGAGAAGCAGCTTTTCAAGCTGTTCTTCAGTAGTTTTGTCTTCAGCTGGTTTTGGTTTATTGAGACTTAATTTAAGCTCTTGTGTAGGCTATTAGGTTGGTGTACTGTGTGTACATCCTCTGATATGTTGAGTGTTATGCTCTCCTAATTTTGTCTTTCTCCGTTCCAAATGGCTCTGAGCACTATGCGACTTAACTTCTGAGGTCATTAGTCGCCTAGAGCTTAGAACTAATTAAACCTAACTAACCTAAGGACATCGCACACATCAATGCCCGAGGCAGGATTCGAACCTGCGACCGTAGCGGTCACTCGGCTCCAGACTGCAGCGCCTAGAACCGCACGGCCACTCCGGCCGGCTCTCCGTTCCAGCTGAACTTTTCGCGCCCTGCACACAAAGATAAAGACGCACGCACGCATGTATATATTCTGTCTCTCCCTGTTCTGCAGGTTTAATGTTAATGTTTTTCTGTGTCCTTCCGTTGTGTTCGGTCTTGTACCCTTTGTATTTATTTACCATTTAACCTACCATTTTCACTAGCCTTACCGCTTCACTGTCAAAGATGACATTTCCTCTGTATCCGTACCTCACCGTCGGTGTACAACATCTTTCTGGGTGTTGTTCAGCCGTATTGCACCCTCCACGACGTTGATAGTTCAAATCTGATTACGACCACGAAAGACGAAACCCGGTTAACGAAATGAATTAATACTGCAGGTCATAAACAATATTGTGTTTCTCAT